>NC_135806.1:46823601-47030687 GCF_964213995.1 Mustelus asterias | reverse complement strand
GCCCCCACAGCCCCCCCCCCCGACAGACATCGCTGGCCTCATTGCTGGCCCCCACAGCCCCCCCCCCCCCCCCGACAGACATCGCTGGCCTCATTGCTGGCCCCCACAGCCCCCCCCCCCCCCCGACAGACATTGCTGGCCTCATCGCTGGCCCCCACAGCCCCCCCCCCCCCCCCCCCGACAGACATCGCTGGCCTCATCGCTGGCCCCCACAACTCCCCCCCAGAGACATTGCTGGCCTCATCGCTGGCCCCCACAGCTCCCCCCCTGACAGACATCGCTGGCCTCATCGCTGGCCCCCACAACTCCCCCCCAGAGACATTGCTGGCCTCATCGCTGACCCTCACAACCCCCTCACACACACTGCTGGCCACATCACTGCCTCCCCCCCCGTTTCCCCCCCCGTTCCCCCCCCCGTTCCCCCCCCCATTTCCCCCCCCCCGTTTCCCCCCCCCCCCGTTTCCCCCCCCCCGTTCCCCCCCCCCCCGTTTCCCCCCCCGTTTCCCCCCCCCCATCTCGCCCCCCCCCGTCTCCCCCCCCCCCGTCTCCCCCCCCCCCGGGTCTCCCCCCCCCCCCCCGTCTCCCCCCCCCCCCCCGTCTCCCCCCCCACCGTCTACCCCCCCGTCTCCCCCCCCGTCTCACCCCCCCCCGTTTCCCCCCCTGTCTCCCCCCCCGTCTCCCCCCCCATCTCCCCCCCCGTCTCCCCCCCCCATGTCTCCCCCCCCCGTCTCCCCCCCATCTCCCCCCCCGTCTCTCCCCCCGTCTCCCCCCCCCCCGTCTCCCCCCCCGTCTCCCCCCCGTCTCCCCCCCTTCTCCCTCCCCCCCCCCGTCTCCCCCCCCCCCCGTCTCCCCCCCCCCGTCTCTCCCCCCCCCGTCTCCCCCCCCCCGTCTCCCCCCCCCCCGTCTCCCCCCCCCGTCTCCCCCCCCCCCCGTCTCCCCCCCCGTCTCCCCCCCCCACCGTCTCGCCCCCCCACCGTCTCCCCCCCCGTCTCCCCTCCCCCGTCTCCCCCCCCCCGTCTCCCCCCCCCGTCTCCCCCCCCCACCGTCTCCCCCCCCGTCTCCCCCACCCCGTCTCCCCCCCCCCCCGTCTCCCCCCCCGTTTCCCCCCCTGTCTCCCCCCCCGCGTCTCCCCCCCCATCTCCCCCCCCCGTCTCTCCCCCCCCCGTCTCCCCCCCCCGTCTCCCCCCCCCGTCCTCCCCCCCCCCCGTCTCCCCCCACATCTCCCCCCCCGTCTCTCACCCCCGTCTCCCCCCCCCCCGTCTCCCCCCCCCCGTCTCCCCCCCCGTCTCATCTCCCCCCGTCTCCCCCCCCCGTCTCTCCCCCCCCCCGTCTCTCCCGCCCCCCCCCGGTCTCCCCCCCCCCAACCCCCCCCCCCGTCTCCCCCCACCCGTCTCCCCCCCCCGTCTCCCCCCCCGTCTCCCCCCCCCGTTTCCCCCCTCCCCCCGTCTCCCCCCCCGTCTCCCCCCCCGTTCCCCCCCCCGTTCCCCCCCCCGTTCCACCCCCCGTCCCCCCCCGCCCGTCCCCCCCCCCCCGTTTCCCCCCCCCCCGTTTCCCCCCCCCCCCCGGTTTCCCCCCCCCCCCCGGTTTCCACCCCCCACCGTCTCCCCCCCCCCCACCGTCTCCCCCCCCCGTCTCCCCCCCCGTCTCCCCCCCCCATCTCTCCCCCCCCGTCTAACCCCCCCCCGTCTACACCCCCCCGTTTACCCCCCCCGTCTACCCCCCCCCGTCTCCCCCCCCGTCTCCTCCCCCCCCCCCCGTCTCCCCCCCCCCCCCGTCTCCTCCCCCCCCCCGTCTCCCCCCCCCCCCGTCTACCCCCCCGTCTACCCCCCCCCCCGTCTCCCCCCCCCCCGTCTCCCCCCCCCCCCGTCTCCCCCCCCCCCCCGTCTCCCCCCCCCCCCGTCTCCCCCGTCCCCCGTCTCCCCCTTCCCCCCCGTCTCCCCCCGTCTCCCCCCGTCTCCCCCCGTCTCCCCCCCCCCCCCGTCCCCCCCGTCCCCCCGTCCCCCGTCCCCCCCGTCCCCCGTCCCCCCCGTCCCCCGTTCCCCCCGTCCCCCGTCCCCCCGTCCCCCGACCCCCCGTCTCCCCCCCCCGTCCCCCCCGTCTCCCCCCCCGTCTCCCCCCCCCGTCTCCCCCCCCCCCGTCTCCCCCCCCCGTCTCCCCCCCCCACCGTCTCGCCCCCCCACCGTCTCCCCCCCCCGTCTCCCCCCCCCGTCTCCCCCCCCCGTCTCCCCCCCCGTCTCCCCCCCCGTCTCCCCCCCCCCACCGTCTCGCCCCCCCCACCGTCTCGCCCCCCCACGGTCTCCCCCCCCGTCTCCCCCCCGTCTCCCCCCCCGTCTCCCCCCCCCCCCCGTCTCCCCCCCCCGTCTCCCCCCCCCCCCGTCTCCCCCCCCCGTCTCCCCCCCCACCGTCTCCCCCCCCGTCTCCCCCCCCCGTCTCCCCCCCCGTCTCCCCCCCCGTTTCCCCCCCTGTCTCCCCCCCCCGTCCCCCCCCCCCGTCTCCCCCCACATCTCCCCCCCGTCTCCCCCCCGTCTCCCCCCCCGTCTCCCCCCCCGTCTCCCCCCCCCGTCTCCCCCCCGTCTCCCCCCCCCCGTCTCGTCTCCCCCCGTCTCCCCCCCCCGTCTCTCCCCCCCCGTCTCTCCCGCCCCCCCGTCTCTCCCCCCCCCGTCTCTCCCCCCCCCAACCCCCCCCCCGTCTCCCCCCCCCGTCTCCCCCCCCTGTCTCCCCCCCCGTCTCCCCCCCCCGTCTCCCCCCCCCGTTTCCCCCCCCCGTCTCTCCCCCCCGTCTCCCCCCCGTCTCCCCCCCGTTTCCCCCCCCCGTTTCCCCCCTCCCCCGTCTCCCCCCCCGTCTCCCCCCCCCGTTCCCCCCCCCGTCCCCCCCCGCCCCGTCCCCCCCCCCCCCGTTTCCCCCCCCCCCGTTTCCCCCCCCCCCAGTTTCCCCCCCCCGGTTTCCCCCCCCCCACCGTCTCCCCCCCCCCATCTCCCCCCCCCATCTCTCCCCCCCCCGTCTAACCCCCCCCCCCGTCTACAGCCCCCCGTCTACCCCCCCCCGTCTACCCCCCCCGTCTACCCCCCCCGTCTACCCCCCCGTCTACCCCCCCGTCTCCTCCCCCCCCCCGTCTCCCCCCCCCCCCCCCCCCCCCCCCGTCTACCCCCCCCGTCTACCCCCCCCCGTCTCCCCCGTCCCCCGTCTCCCCCGTCCCCCCCGTCTCCCCCCCCGTCCCCCCCGTCCCCCGTCCCCCCGGTCCCCCGTCCCCCCCCCCGGTCTCCCCCCCCTCTCCCCCCCCCCTCTCCCCCCCCCTCTCCCCCCCCCTCTCCCCCCCCCCCCTCTCCCCCCCCCTCTCCCCCCCCCCCCTCTCTCTCCCCCCCCCCCTCTCTCCCCCCCCCCTCTCTCCCCCCCCCTCTCCCCCCCCCCCTCTCTCCCCCCCCCTCTCTCTCCCCCCCCCCTCTCTCCCCCCCCCCTCTCTCCCCCCCCTCTCTCCCCCCCCTTCTCTCCCCCCCCCCTCTCTCCCCCCCCCTCTCCCCCCCCCCTCTCCCCCCCCTCTCCCCCCCCCTCTCTCCCCCCCCCCTCTCTCCCCCCCCTGTCTCCCCCCCCCGTCTCCCCCCCCCGTCTCCACCCCCCCGTCTCCACCCCCCGTCTCCCCCCCCACCCCGTCTCCCCCCCCGTCTCCCCCCCCGTCTCCCCCCCCCCCATCTCCCCCCCCCCCCGTCTCCCCCCCCCCCCCCGTCTCCCCCCCCCGTCCCCCCCCCCGTCCCCCCCCCCGTCCCCCCCCCCCGTCCCCCCCTCCCGTCCCCCCCCCCGTCCCCGTCCCCGTCCCCCCCCCCCGTCCCCCCCCCCCGTCCCCCCCCCCGTCTCCCCCCCTGTCTCCCCCCCCGCCCCCCCGCCCCTCTCCCCCCCCGTCTCCCCCCCCCCCGTCCCCCCCCCCGTCTCCCCCCCCGTCTCCCCCCCCCCCATCGTCTCCCCCCCCCCCATCGTCTCCCCCCCCCATCGTCTCCCCCCCCCCCGTCTCCCCCCCCCCGTCTCCACCCCCGTCTCCTCCCCCCCCGTCTCCTCCCCCCCGTCTCCTCCCCCCCCCCCGTCCCCTCCCCCCCCCCCGTCTCCTCCCCCCCCCCCGTCTTCCTCCCCCCCCCCCGTCTCCTCCCCCCCCCCCGTCTCCTCCCCCCCCCCGTCTCCTCCCCCCCCCCGTCTCCTCCCCCCCCCCCCGTCTCCTCCCCCCCCCCCCCGTCTCCTCCCCCCCCCCCGTCTCCTCCCCCCCCCCGTCTCCTCCCCCCCGTCTCCTCCCCCCCCCCCCCGTCTCCTCCCCCCCCCCCCGTCTCCTCCCCCCCCCCCGTCTCCTCCCCCCCCCCGCTCCCCCCCCCCCCCCCCGCTTCCCCCCCCCCCCCCCCGTCTCCCCCCCCCCGCCGTCTCCCCCCCCCGCCGTCTCCCCCCACACACAGACATGGTTACCCGCTCACCTCATGCCCCCATGGGTCTGGATACTGTGGGTACCCAATCCCTCCATACCTTGAACATACTGTCCTCACTGCTGCTCTGCAGAGAACTAGCATTGTGCTGACATGCACAACCCCAGCTTGTGATCATTCCCTCTCTTGAATGGGAGCCTTGAGTATTGCACCCCCCCCTGGACACAGCAGCCTATTGAATGGCAGCCAATCAGCACCCTGAGGGATAAATGACACTCAACTGAATGCAGCCTTCAAAATTTCTCACAAGTATTTGTTGCCAACGGGTCCTTGACTGGCCGCACTCACTGCACCGGCACTCCCCTAATAAGCAGAGCTGTATATAAGCTGCAGGAATGGACACACAGCCAGTCACACCACAAAGTTGGCTGCTCGTAAACCAGCTCCCAGATTTTCAGAGGCCGACCAGGAGCACCTGCTAGAGGCTGTGGAGGAGAGGCCCCCAACACAAGGGATGCATCTGCCACGGCATTGTGGGAGGAGGTGGCAGAAGTGGTGAATGCCAGGAGCTGACACCACACTCTGGCCGGCAGTGTCGCAAAATAATGTATGACCTGTGTGCAGCAAGGGTGAGTGAACATCCCTCTTGGAACCCCGCACATGCTTGGCACGGATCTCCAACCCTGCTTAGACACCTGAAGTGCATGCAGGAACAGAATCTAACCCCTTCCCCTCACCCCTCAATGAGCACTCTTCAGTGGTGACTGCTTTCCCCAATACTGTCAGCACAATGCCACAATGCACAGCGCACCATGCACTGCAATATGTTAATGCTTGCTATCCACCTTATGTTCCCACAGGAAAACAACCCCCACAGCACACGGGAAACAACACAGACAGGTTTGGTGTGCCTGACCTGCGGCAGCTGACCAGCATGGATGAACGTGCCATGGAGCTGGCAGGGGGTGATGGGCCATCCCGAATGATCACCAACAGCCAGGTCGGCGTACAGCATGCAAGTGAGCAGAACCTAAGTCCTCCTCGAAGTAAATGCGATGCTGCATGGAATCTTTTGCCTCCCTCCTCCTAATGTGTTATTTTTTTCAGCTCTGTACCCAGAGAAACTCAGCCCTTAGCTGTTGCTGCCGTCCCTGCTGCTCTGGAACAAACTGCACACGACCTCCTGGATGACACCTCGGAAGGAGGCACTGAGGAATCCTCTGAAGGCAACACCACTAAAGCGTCACAGGCATGTACCACACAACCCACCAACACAGACGATCACCACAAATGGATACCTTTAGTGTTGAGGCTTCTGGGTCACGATCTGGTGAGAACATCACAGCCGCTGATGCACATCGAGTGGAGGCGGTACATCCGAGGGCTCGGGCACACGGAGCTCTGCCAGAGGCCAGGATTCAGCTGTCCCCAAGCCAGCTGCTGGGCCTCTGGGTGTGTTCCTTTCAAGGCTGGTGGAGATGCATCAGGAAACCCGAGGAGCTGTGGAAGGGTTGTCAGCAACCATGCTGCGACTGCAAGGCCGTTTAGGGGAGTCAAACAGTGCTGTCGCAGGAGGTGGTGCCGACACAGTGTGAGACCCAGCCCAACACTGCAGTGGAAAGTCTGGCTCAGGGGTCTGTCCTCATGGATGACAGGGTCCAGCCAGCCCAGAGACACAATGGGCCACGGGTGAGTGTGTTTCTGGCATCCAGGAGGCACAGCGTTCGATGGCCATGGGTGTCGGGGGCATGTGGGAGACACTGCTGGCCATGGCTGGAACCTTGCTGGCATTCTAGAGACACAGCAGGCCGTGGCTATGAACCTCAACAACTTAGCCCAGGCTCAGAGAGCTACTGCTAAGGGGCTCCAGAGCCTGGCTTACTCACAGAATGCTGTACCGGAGGGGCTCCAGAGCTTGGCAGAGTCTCAGAGGGCCAGGGCTGAGGGATCACACATCATGGGGCAGACGCATCTAGGCCTCCAGGACTGGCAGAGCCAGGTTACGCCGGAGCTTCTGGAGCTCAGTCCAGCTCCCCTGGCGTCCCATGGAGTGCCCCCAGGGCCTCTGGGCACCCGAAGGGAGGAGGAAGGACTTGAGCCCATGCTGGGTCTTCCACCCAGGAGATCCTGGACGTCCAGAGACCTACCGATTCTCCCTGCCCCCCCCCCCCCACCCCACCTCCTCACACCGGGGCATCTCAGGGCCAGCGAGATGAACAGGGTGACACCGAAACAGTGCCATCCGCAAGTCAGCTGGGGCCCTCCAGGTCCCAGCCACCCAGGGGACGTCTGCCAAGGGCATCACAGGCAACGGGGTGGCATCACAGGTGGACCACCTCCACCGCTGATGTGCATCCTGGAGTAGCATTGAGAAGAAGCAGTAGACAGCACAAAGTTAGAAAGTTGTAGTTCACTTGAGGGCACGGGTGAAGATCAGCATTAGTCAGGATTTGGTAATCATTTATGTTAAGAGCACCATAAACTGTTAATTGCCCATCACGCTGTGACTAATGTGTCTCTGATTCGCTCCCCATCCCCCCCCCGCCACCCCCCGGCCCGCCCACCCGCCCCCCACAGCTCAGTGTTTCCGACTTCCAAACATAGAAGTGCTGTCTGTTGAGCTTTGCAGACTCAGCCACATGTTTCAGAGTGCCTGCCCTACCTTCCCCAACATCCACCAGACCCTTGGTGCAAGTCCCTGCCCTTGGCCAAATAACATGTGTCCCCAACCCTTACAGCTATGTGGGCCAGGCTGGCAGCGTGCATTCGGAGTACAGGTAGGAGTCAGGCTTGAGTTGCACCAGGGGCAGGATCCCAGTGTATACAACAGTGAGTCATCATCATCCTCCAGCCTTCAACCAAGACTCGCAACCATTGCCAGCCCAGGCACATTAATAGGGTCAGATGTTTCTGGGGGACAGGGGGTGGGATGGGTGATGTGGTGGTTTGAGTGCCCAGGTCAGTTTGGAGGGAGAATAGCGGCTGCACTTGCTCCTGGGGTGTGGTGGTTGTAGCTCCCTCACTGCACAGCACCAGCTGGGTGAAGCGGGCTGCAATCAAGGCGTCCCTCGCTGCCCTTCCCTGCCGGACACCTGCCATTGCTGACCACCCTCTTTCATACGGCGGGACGCCCCCTTGCCCCTCCTCCTCCTGCTCCAGCTAGTCTTCCCGCTGCTGGGTGATGTGAAGAGCACAACAAACAATAATGATGCATGAAGCGCGCACAGGTCACACTGGAGGGCCCCACCAGGGCAGTCCAACCAGCGGAACCGCATCTCCAGCAGACTGATGCACCGCTCAACGATGGGCCGGGTGGCTCCATGGGCCTCGTTGTAGCGGGTCTCCACCTCGGTCTGGGGCCTCCGCACAGGCGTCATCAGCCACGACCTTAGTGGGTAACCCTTATCACCCAGTAGCCATCCCAGGAGCCTGAGCTGGTCTTCAAAGAGCCCAGGGATATCCGACTGCCAGAGCGCAAAGCTGTCATGGACACTCCCTGGATGGTGTGCATCGACCTGCATGATGCTCATTTGTTGGTCGCAGACAATTTGGACGTTCAGGGAATGGAACCCCTTCCTGTTCAAAAATTGCTGCGGCCCTGCATGGGGGGCCCGTATGGTGATGTGTCCCATCCACTGCGCCCTGCACATTCCGAATCCCGGTGAAGGAGGCAAAGCCGAGAGCTCGGGTCTCCTGCTGTGCACGGCCCACATCGAATTTAATGAACTGCCCTGCTCGGGCATACAGGGCATCTGAGACCTGCTGCACACATCTGTGCACGGAGGCCTGGGGGATCCCAGCTAGTTTGCCACTGGGAGCCAAGAATGACCCGGAGGCATAGAAATTGAGGGCTGCCATCACCTCCACGTCCACAGTGAACGAGAGCCCTCAAGGCTGCCTCCCACAGTGCGCTACAGCACTGCCCAGGAAGGGGGGGTGGGACAGCGGGAGCCCTTGAGGCTGCCTCCCACACTGGGCTACAGCACTGCCCAGGAGGGGGGTGGTGTGGGGGTGGGGGGGGGGGGGGCGGGGGGTGGCGGCAGCAGGAGCCCTGGAGGCTGCCTCCCACACTGGGCTACAGCGCTGCCCGGGTGGGGGGGTGGGTGGAGGGGGTGAGCAGGACTCACTGACGGAACCTCACCCAGTGAACTGTGAGGAAATAGAAGCCTCCCCCATCCCCCACCCCAGATATCACTGGTCCATGGGCCAACATCTGAAGGCAGCAGGAGCAAGGCCACCAGGCATCTCCAGGGCCTGTCTGCAACATCCCCCACGCTCCGCTAGCAGCACTTACCTCCTCACGCCAGTTCAAGGCTGCCACGCCAGGCTGAGACTTTTAAATAGCTACTCTGATACACGCCAAAGTTACATCACGCCAGAGAGATGGGAGACGCAGACGTGGGCGGAGATTGCCGTGTGGATCCCAAAAATGGCATGTAAAGGTATGTAAACTCATGCTAATCAGCGGCCTGCCGGTTTTCAGCAGGTTCCCAGCGGTGCCATTTTTCCCGGCTGGGAAATGCACGCACGTCGTAAAAGCTGGCAGGAAACCTGCACAATGACCAACACACGCATCTCCCAGCCCGACCTGCCAGAAAAGTTGCGGGTCGCGATGGGAGAATCACAGCCAATGTCTCCCACTCGGACAAGCTTCAGTTCCTATAAAAAAAAAAGAGAAAAATAATATAACTTGCAGCACATAGCAATTTATGGCCATCACTGAGTTATTGCAATTGCAGTAAATGTATAATGAGAAAACGTAATCTGTCATCTCAGTTTATATTTTTGAAAGTTGATGGTTGCCACGAATATAGCCTGCAGAAGATTCTTAAATTAGAATATTACCTATTGAAAGAGAGAGAGAATGTTCCATTAAAATTACCCTCCCCGAATTTATGTAATCTTTGCATGATATCTTTGGCACCTGTCTCACACAGATTCACAACATTTCACTGCCAGAAGTATCGTGTGAAGGTGTCGCTGTGGGCTCAGTGTAATTGAGGTTACAAACCAGAAATGGTCAAAGACAGTTTAATGTTTTTGAAATTGGAGGTGATTATCCATCAGTACCATTGATTAAGGGGATTGACTGTCCCAGTAAATTTTCTCAATCAGTACAAGTATCACTGACATCCAGAAACTGGTAAGTGACAGTGTTTAGATGGAGCCTTATTCCAAATTGAACTCATAGTATAATGGTGCCTGTTCACTTGCAGCATGGCATTGTTACTGCACCTGGAATAAAGAAACCTCAAGGCTTTCTTAAAAAAAAATCATTATAATTTAGCTTAGATTGGAAAGCAGAAAGAAGGCATCATTACAATTAGTGATAGTGCCATGTGCTCAAGCTCTCTGATCTCCTTCAAGGTGGCACAGTGGTTAGCACCGCTGCCTCACCGCACTAGGGACCCGGGTTCAATTCCCAGCTTGGGTGACTGCCTGTGGGGAGTTCTCCCAGTGTCTGTGTGGGTTTCCTCTTGGTGCTCCAGTTTCCTCCCACAGTCTAAAAGACGTGCTGATTAGGTGCATTGACCCAAACAGGCACCAGAGTGTGACGACTAGGGAAATTTCACAGTAACTTCATTACAGTGTTAATGTAAGCCTTACTTGTGACTAATAAATAAACTTTAACTTTTAGATTTTCATTCTTTGAAGTGCTGCTTTTCACACCAGGTTATTTGTTGTTCAACCAACACCCTAACCCAAGGGAGATAGAGAGAGCTGGAAAGATGCAAACAGGGCAGTGGCAATGCAGTCACTATGAGAAAAATAAAGGCAGGTGATAACAAAAGTATTTGTAAAATCATGTTTCTGTCAACAGCTGCAGAAACTGCTCCTCCACTCAATGGATCCCGCTTCCCGTATATTTAAAACTGTATTCCCAATATTTTTAAACAGGGCCACTAGCAATTAATAACCCACACCGTTAGAAAGAGCACTGATCTCTACATTTATGCACCAACTAATATTCATGTTGTAAATAGACTTTTGAATTCTGCGAATTAAATTCATTTTTGACCGAACAGAATCAAACATCCCCATCTAGTGGATGTTCTGCACAAGGCTCATGTAAAGGAAATACCCTTTCATTTAAACAAATGTTCATTGAAATCTCTCTTTCCTTTGACTAACAGCTTTCTCACTGGAACAATTTCAAATATTTGCCAATTATAGCAAATGCCTGAAGCAGAAACAACTTTGATTGCCCATTTCACAACATCTTCAGTGATTCCTAGGAATCAACCTCTATTTTTTATTCTCACAGACTGGGACAAAATAAATTTTGTTTCAAAATAATATCCAATGGGAGAATTTTCACAAATAAAAAAAATAGAAAATGCTGGAAAGAATTTGCAAATAGGCAGCAAAAGTGGAGAGAGAGCAACAGGCATTCCCTGTTATGGACATAGAGCCAGAACGGAACAGTTTTGTAGATGGGTAAACCTGGATTTCCCTATGGGGGTCAGTAAGGCGGGATCACCTGGTCAGCTGGGGTTGAGGGGTAGCCGGGGTTTGTGGGTAGTGGGGTGGGTTAGGAGGGTATTTTGGGGGGATGAAGAGATAATCTGGAAGTTCAGTGAGGGTTTGGTGGGTCACTACTATAGTTACCCAGGAGTGGTTTTAATTCTCCTAACTTTTCCTGAGTAGCTGTTCAACTAAGGCACTCAGAACCAACCAAAGTCTCTGACTTAAGTTGGAATGTCAGATGGTTCCAAGTGCAGAGTACCTGAAGTTTCAAATTCCCAAAATATTCCCAAGCAGTCCTTATATGGGTACTTCTGTGGGTTCCCCAGCACATCATCAGAGATGTGGGTACAACCCTCCAAAGGTCAGAAGCTATGGGTCAATAAGTTTGGCTCTTAATCTTCTAAACTCCAATAGATACAGGCCCAACCTGTCCAACCTTTCCTCATTGGATAACCCACTCATTCCAGCAATCAGACAAGTGAATCTTCTCTGAACTGCTTTCAATCAATTAAATCTTTCTTAAACGAGGAGACCAAAACTGTTCTTTAAATGCGCTCTCACCAATACCCTACGCAACTGTCGCAAAAGCATCCTCTTTTTATATTCCATTCCCTTTGCAATAAACAACAACATTCTACGAGCCTTCCTAATCACCTGTCGTGCCTGCATTCTCACTGTAGTAAAGTTGAAGGTGACTTGTGGCTTCAAGCAACAATTGATTTATTGGCAGAACTGCAACACATGCCTACTCTCTTCTCTCTGGCTCCAACTGAGGTTCCTCCCCAGCCCAGAACGCCTGATTGGCTCGGCTCCCCGCGTGGCCTCTCCATAGGATCTGGCTGGATCACATGGCCCTCAAAGGATTGCCCCTTAAAGGAGCCACGTTATCACACTAACTTTATGTGATCTATGTACCAGGACACCCAGATCTCTCTGTATCTCAGAGTTCTGCTATCTCTCCCTATTTAAATGATATGCTTTTTTAAATTCTTCCTGCCAAAGTGGGCAAGTTCAAATTTTCCCACAATATACTCCATTTGTCAAAATTTTGGCCACTCACTTAACCTATTTATATCCCTTTGCAAGCTCCTTGGCCTATAATATCCAATCAGCGGCGGAAAGCTATGGGCCACCAGAAATAAAGTAATTTTTTGCACCTTACCTGCCTTGAAAAATTGCATCCAAACTCCCAATAGGAGCAGCAGCCTTCGGCCTTCAGCGAAACCATCTCCACAGACCCCAGCAAGACGTGGCAGGAGCCTAACCATGTCCCCTTATGACATGATGTGGAGATGCCAGCATTGGACTGGGGTAAGCACAGTAAGAAGTCTCACAACACCAGGTTAAAGTCCAACAGGTTTATTTGGTAGCACAAGCTTTCAGAGTCTCGCTCCTTCATCAGGTGAGTGAGGAGTTGTGTTCACAAACAGGGCATATATAGACACAAACTCAATTTACAAGATAATGGTTGGAATGTGAGTTGTTACAGGTAATCAAGTCTTAAATGTGAGTGGAGAGAGGGCTGAGCACAGGTTAAAGAGGTGTGTATTGTCTCCAGCCAAGACAGTTCAGGAGAACAGTGACCACGACATCATACAACCCTGCCACAGCAAGACATGCCAGATCATCGACTTGGATGCCATCATCTCACGTGAGAACACCATCCACCAGGTACATGGTACATACTCTTGCGACTCAGCCAATGTTGTCCACCTGATATGCTGCAGGAAAGGATGTCCCGAGGCATAGTACATTGGGGAGACCATGCAGACGCTATGACAACGGATGAATGAACACCGCTCGACAATCACTCGGCAGGAGTGTTCCCTTCCAGTCGGGGAACACTTCAGCATTCACGGGCATTCAGCCTCTGATCTTCGGGTAAGCGTTCGCCAAGGCAGCCTTCACAACACACGACAGCGCCGAATCGCTGAGCAGAAACTGATAGCCAAGTTCAGCACAGATGAGGACGGCCTCAACCGGGATCTTGGGTTCATGTCACACTATCGGTAACCCTCATGACTTGCCTGGGTTTGCAAAATCTGACTAACTGTCCTGGCTGGAGACAATACACATCTCTTTAACCTGTGCTTGGCCCTCTCTCCACTCACATTGTCTGTACCTTTAAGACTTGATTACCTGTAAAGACTCACATTCCAACCATTATCTTGTAAATTGAGTTTGTGTCTATATATGCCCTGTTTGTGAACACAACTCCTCACTCACCTGAAGAAGGAGCAACACTCTGAAAGCTTGTGCTGCTAAATAAACTGTTGGACTTTAACCTGGTGTTGTGAGACTTCTTACTGCCCTTATGACATGACCAGACTGGGAATGCCCATTGAAGTGCAGCTTGGAAATAGCAGTTTTGCGTTGAAAAGAGAGAAGGATTTCCTTGCAGTTATAAAAGGTTTGTTGAAACCTTTTTGAATGTCTCTTTTGATATTTACTTTAAGTAGTTAATCCTATTGTTATTGGCTCATTTAAAATGTATTTTTTTATGATTGAAGATGAGTATTATTTAATGTATAAATGCACATAGGTTTTGTTATTTGTTCTAATCTGTGAAACTACTATTTAAATCTGCTTTTAACCTTGTCAAATACCTTCTGGAAATCTAAATACAGCACATCCTCACGTTCCCCTTTATCCACTCCTGCAGTGATTTCTTTAGCAGCGGATGTATCTTTGTTTCCCAGTCATGTTGCATATGCTGCACTTCTCTCCTGTGGCAGTTCCTTAATTTTCATCGAAGCAATGGTGATGATTTCTCTTCCGTGTTCCCAGGAAATCTTTGTAGAAACATAGAAACTAGAAGCAGGAGTAAGCCATGTAGCCCTTTGAGCATGCTCTGCCATTTAGTTTGATCATGGCTGATCATCAAATTCAATATTCTGATCCCACCTTCCCTCCATAACCTTGAACCCTTTAATCCCAAGAGCTATATCTAATTTCTTCTTGAAATCACACAATGTTTTGGCCTTAACTACCGACTGTGAGGTAGGGTGAAGAAATTTCTCCTCACCTCAGTCCTGAAAGGTTTACCCCTTCTCCTCAAACTATGACCATTAGTTCTGGACTCCCCCACCATCTGGAACATTCTTTCTGAATCTACCCTATATAATCCTGTTAGAATTTTACAAGTTTCTCACTCTTCAAAACTCCAATAAGTATAATCCTAACCAATTTAATATCTCCTCGTATGACAGACTTCATTTGAAGGTTGACAATGCCACTTCAACATCATCATTTGGGTTTCCTTTGGAGAAGAGGTCTGAGCGTGAATTGCTCACAGCACTCTGCAGGTCCTTCTTTCTGCACATCTTGGAGCGTCTTGTACATGTTGGTTTTATTTTCAATGAGATGTTATGCAGAGCACTCCGCTCCTCTTATAATACTCATGATTATAACACCTTTTATGTTGCTATGTTGGATGATGATAAAGTCAATCAGATGCCAGTGTTCAGGTCTCATGTGCATCCAAGTGTTTTTGTATTTTGCCTTCTGTCTGAAGATGGTATTGGTGATTGATATATTCCAACGGGTACAAAGGTTCAGGAAAAGCATAGCATCACTGGTGAATTTCCCCATGCCTTTGCTTCCCTGGGACACGAAGTCTGATAGTCAGCTCCTACCTTGCATTAAAGTCTTCCATCATTGCTAGTCCTCCTGTGGAGTATTTGCAAGAGCTCAGTGGAATTCTTCATAGAATTTGTTCTTGATGTCCTCCGAACTAGTCATAGTTGGAGTGTATGAATTGATATTTGTCACATACTTGTTGTTCACAAGAGGTAGACCTGGAATCATGAGATGATCGTTCATGCCCCAGGGAGAGTATCCAAACTTTTTGCAACGTTAGACTTGGTAGCAAAGTTGACACCTGTCTCTCACCTCTCATCCTTTGGCATGCTTATGCAGAAGAATGTTAGCAGGCCCTCCTTTGCAATGCGGGTTTCGCTTAATGTAGTGTCAATATCATATCGCAATAGTTGCCTGACAAGTAGAGCAGTTCTGCATAGGGCTCAGGAGCTGTTGCCTTTATAAGTGAGTATATAGGTTCCAAAAAGCAAAGTAGAATTATTTTTCCTTTTTATGTCACCCAAAATATATAGTAGTGCACGTGTGAATACTAAAGGAGTGATATAATGGGATGTGTGTAAAGTGGTTTGTAAAGTGTGCACTCACAAGAAACACCTCCATGTGAGTTGGTTACAGTGGAGATGTATTGCACTAGGTCAGTCCCACTCTCTCAGTTTTGAACAACTGATCCCAATAGCTGTATCGAGATCTGGTCAACTGCAGTGGATGATGTGTAGCACCTTCTGTGACTGTGCCGATGAACATTATAGCTGCCTACAGTTATGCTGCAATGCCTTCAGTACCCGTAAGGGAACACCATTTCCTCTATTACATCCATCCAGTGCACTTGAGAAAAGAATAATTACAGATAGGTATTCACCCTCACATGTGGACACCAGCCCGTGTGCTTACCCTCATACCCTGCGAATCGATACAGTTACTGGGGTGTGGTCACTGCCATATACAAGAAGCTCATGGAGGCACAGGTGAGAGTCATGGACCAGGAACAGTAGTACGTCCAGCTCTGAAATAGGATACAGCTGACTCCCGCAGAAAGAACTATCTCTGACCAACAGCCCAGTAATCCCATTAACAATGGGGTAGAGCGCCCATTCTGAGCACAATCAGCAAAACAGGCACAAATTGGTCCCTTTTTTCAAAGTGTTTATTTTCTCAAGTTGCCGCTCAAACTCATTTTCATAGCAGCGAATGCAAAATCTGCCATGGCCTAGTGTGACTAAGACAGCATTAAAAATATCACCTTTTAAAAATATTTTGCTTCAAAAAATATTCCTTCAGACACTGAGAGCAAGGTACATTGATGGGAGCTGATGGGTTTATCACAAAAACATTGGCATTTTAATCACAGTGTCAATCATTCAGCATTTGAATAATTCCATTTTAAATAACAAAGAAATACTTTGAAATAAGTATTTGGAACATTCTTCTCATTATATTCGGATAGTGAATTTCTCAATAAAACGTAAAAAAGAAAAGTGAAATATTGAAAAGTCTTTCACTCCCTATTTGTGTTTCTGCCCCCAAAAGATCCAGCTTAATTTTCACAAAGCCCTAAAGTGCAATGAGTGGAAATTCC
Source organism: Mustelus asterias (assembly GCF_964213995.1). NCBI lineage: Eukaryota > Metazoa > Chordata > Chondrichthyes > Carcharhiniformes > Triakidae > Mustelus > Mustelus asterias. The sequence goes on along the minus strand of NC_135806.1, from coordinate 47,014,646 downwards.
CAATGGCGGTTAGTTTATCCCTGGGAACATAGCCAGTCTAGTGGGCAGAGCCTGCTTCTGGACATGATGTTGTTAAAAATAGTGCAAAAGATCGTAGAAACCCCATTTGCACTGAACGTAATTTGCACTTGGAGTCCGAGATTGTTCGGATGGGTTACCCTGATTTGGGATGAATTGCAGCCAGAAACAGCAAAGTTGGTTGGGAATGTCAGGCCAGTATCTCTTCATCCTGTTCAGACTGAGGACTGATACAACATGTACAGCAGAAATTTGCTGTCCTGCTTGCCACGGGAATTGTAGCTGGTGGGACACCGATCATGCAAAGGTCCATTAACCTCGGGAGGGATTTTTCAACCTTGGGGTGAGCATGGCTGGAAAATCACACCCTAGTAGACTTTTTTTGAGGGATAGGAATTCACATTGTCAAGAATTAATCCCCTCTATCAATTCCTGTATATCTTTAGGCTGAGTTAGATAGAAGACACATTATAGTTGAGGCCACAATCAGATCATCCATGATCTTTTTGAATGGCAGAGCAGGTTCAAGGGGCTGAATGGCCTACTTCAGCTCTTAATTCATACGTGCATATGTTGCTGTGTTCATGAATATAAATGCGTGCAAACACAATTAAATACTTTTACAGAATAATTGTATTGTTCCTCATTCAATGGTCCTGATGTTAATTCAGAGATGTGTTAGAAGCAGAAATGGGTAGATCAATGTGTGGAAAAATGCAGAAGTAGTTTAAGTATATGTCTCAGTAGCATGTTAACTCATCCAACTCATTAGCATTTTTGGCAGAAGGCATGCTATGAACCCACTTAACGTGACCTGCATTTTGGTATTTAAAGGGTGCGGCAAGTATTTTCATGGTCGACCTGGGCAGGAAAGGCAACTGCAGCTGCTCCTAGATCCTGATGTGTGCAAATCAACCAAACCCCTCACTCTGCCTTGTCAAGCCTATTCCATCACATCACATCAATCCTCATACCGATTTACCTTGCAAGCACACCCATCCTTCTCTTTTTACACACTTCCTCACATCCCCATCTATCCATCCACTACTGCCACTTACCCTTATGAAAAATCGAGCCTCTCCATGATAGACTCCCCCAACAAATGTACAAACTCATCAGGGGAACATATGTCATTACAGTACTCAGAGGTCTCCTCTTTTTGCCCTTGCAGGTAATGATAGGGACATAGGAACATAGAAATTAGGAGCAGATGCAGGCAATTCAGCCCTTTGAGCCTGCTCCACCATTCAATCAGATCATGGTGGATCTCTCCCTGGTCTCAAATGCACCTCCTACCTGTTCCCCATATTCCTTTAGCCTGTTTTTTTAAAATCAGAAATATATCTATCTCCTTCTTGAAACAATTTAATGATTCAGACTCCACTGCCCTATGGGGCAGTGAGTTCCACAAATTCACTACCCTCTGCAAGAGGTAGTTCCTCCTCATCTCAGTTTTAAATCTACCACCTCACAACCTATACCTATGATCTCTTGTCCTAGATTGTCCCACAAAGGGAAATATTTGGTCTATGTTTACATTATCAATCCCTTATAGTATTTTATGCACCTCGATCAGATCCCCTCTCATCCTTCTAAACTCCAGTGAGTATTATCCCAAACTGTTTAATCTCTCCTCATACATCAACACTTTCATCCCTGGAATCAATCTATAATGTGTCTTCTACTGCCTCCTCTGAACTGCCTCCAATGCCACCACATCCTCCCTCAAATAAGGAGACCAAAACTGGACACAATACTCCAGATGTGGTCATACAAAGCACCAGAGAAATGGAGAGAACCAGAGGGATCCTTCACAGATTTCACAATTCATAAATGCAAAGGATGAGGCATTGGAAATCAGTGGCATTTCAGCATGCATGGAGATGGGGAGATGAGACGGCCCTCGCTACCTGGTAGCGGAAATAAATATCAGCGGCCCACATGCCATACAAGAGTCCATCACACTGAGATAGTTTCAACATTGAGTGAAAGTTGTTTATAATAATAAGTTGCAGCTTGCCAGAACGAACTCATATCTTTGAACACTGATGGGACCTTCATGCATGCTGCAACAGTCAGTGAAGGTCAAGATGATTCCTCAAGGGAGCTGAATCTTTCCGAGGGTGCACCATCGCAGGGTTCGTGCACACATTGCACCAGGTCAAATGGTCATGTTTCAGTAAGAAAACTAAGTCACGTAACTGGGTTTTCAGCTGTAGCCTCACATTGTGCAAGTGAATATCACCAGTCAGGGAAGGCAGTAGCAAGTCTTCGTCAGGCACTGCCGTCTCCATCTTCTGCTCAACTGGACACAGATGCTGTATCCTAAGGGCTCACTATGACAATCACTGAGTGACACCTTGGAATGTGCGATGGATTGACAACCCCATTGACCACAATTGCGGAGAGAATGAAAGAAATCGACTCAAGCATAGGTAGGTCGATGTCACAGGGATTTGCTATGATGTGTTCTTCCTTGGATAGAGTGACCAATTCCATAGAACACCAAACAGTGCAATCAACTGAGTCCATGCACACCTTGACTACACCTGTGCCGGACTCAGTGACCAGAATTTTCCCGTCCCGCCTGCCACGGGAATTGTATTGTGCAGGGGGCAGACCATGCAATGGTCCATTGACCTTGGGCGGGATTTTCTGGTTTTGGAGCAAGTGTGGCCGGAAAATCCCATCCAGAGTATCTTCTACCTTAAATAGGATATTTCTTCTAATTAGCTGATGGGAAATAGGCTTCACTGACAGGGCCAACGTTATTGCCCACCCCTAGTTGCCCTTGAGAAAATGGTGAACTGCTTTGCTAAATCGCTGCAGTCCGTGAGATGGAACATACTTCCCGAGTGCCATTATAGAGGATATCCCAGAATTTTGGCAAAGCGGCGATAAAAGAACAGGAGTATATTTTCAAATCAGGAGGGCGATTTGCAGGTGGTGGTGTTCCCACGGGTCTGCTGTTCTTCGAGGTGGTAAAAGTTATGGGTTTGAAAAATGCTAATGAAAAAGACTTGGTGAATTGCTGCAGTGCATCTTGACTTCGGTACATACTGCTGCCGTTGTGCGCCAGTCGTGGAGGGAGTGAATATTTAAGGTGGTGTATGGGTTGCCAATTAAATGGGCAGCTTTGTCCTGGATGGAGCCAAGCTATTCCTGGCCTGTGCCTTGTAGATGGTTGAAAAGCCTTGAGAAGTCAGTGAATACGTTCATTGCAAAATTCACAGCCTCTAACCTTCTCTTGTAGCCACAGTGCTTAAGGGGTTAGTCCAGTTAAATTTCTGATCAGTTGTGACCATTCCTCACCCTGCCCCAAGGTGTTGATAGTGGGGTAATTCAGTGATGGTGCCATTGCTTGGCAGTTGTGTGAGCTAAATGTTATTTGCCACTCATCAACGCAATATTGAATGTTGTCCTGGCCTTGTGTGCACATGAACTGCTTCATAATTGGAAGAGTTACAAATGAAACTGTGCAGTTATAAGGGAAATTTAATAATGAAGCAGATGAAAATGGTTGGGTATCGGACACTGTAATAGATCGAGGGTGATTCAATGAGGCTTGAATCAACAATAGGCTTTATTGCCAAATAAAGGTCAGGCTGGAATACAGTGCGACTGCTTTACTCGATTCCCTGGCTCCAACTGCGAGTCCCTCCTTGACCTGTGGTATGCAACCTCCTGCCAATTTGTAGAATCATAGAATCCTACAGTGCAGAAGGAGGTCATTCGGCCCATCGAGTCTGCACTGGCCACAATCCCACCCCAGCCCTATTCCCACAACCCCGTGCATTTACCCTAGCTAGTCCCTCTGACACTATGAGGCAATTTAGCATGGCCAATCCACCTAACGTGCACATCTTTGGACTGTGGGAGGAAACTGGAGCACCCGGAGGAAATCCACGCAGACACAGGGAGAATGTGCAAACTCCACACAGACAGTGACCCGAGGTTGGAATCGAAACCGGCAGCAGTGCTAACCACTGTGCCACCGTGCCGCCCCAATTGGTTCACTTTCCCGCTGGGGTGATTCATCGGGTCCTCCCAATCACACGGCCCTTGGTAAACACTCCCCCCCCTCCCCCCCTGCTCTCCCCCCATAAAGGGCCATGCTACTACGCTCCTTCCCCCTAAAATCCAATGTACTCCTGAGGAGAAACAAAGATCAAGGTTAGTAAGACACACAATAGGCTCTTACGTAAAAAGGATGTCAGGAAGAACCATCGAATCCCAACACTGCAGAAGGATGCCATTTAGCCCTTTGAGTCTGCACCAACTCCCTGAAAGAGCATCTTACCCAGCCCCCCTCCCCTCCCACCGACCCTATCCCTGTAACCACACATGTTTAACATGGCTAATCCACCTAACCTACACATCTTGGGACACTAAGGAACAATTTAATATCACCAATCCACCTAATCTGCACATCTTTGGACTGTGGGAAGAAACCGGAACATCCGGAGGAAACTTAGGCAGACACGAGGAGAATGTGCAAACTCCATGCAGGCAGTGACCCAAGGCTGTAATTGAACCCGGGTCCCTGGCACTTAGAGATAAAAGCGCTAACCACTGTGCCACTGGGCTGCCCTATTGCCAACATGCCACCACTGGAAAATTCATCAAAGGTTTAATCAGTCTGGAGACTTCTGATCTCTGGTAGAGTGCCTCAGTACAGCGGTAAGCTCTTCTCCACTTAGAGAGGCAAACTGGACAGACGGGAAAGGCAAACTCTCGCGGCTCTTCGGCAGTTTCTGACTCCTCAGACTCCGCAACCCTCAATTGCTCAAGTCCCACATTCGCCACAGAAATCCCAGTAACCAGACCTTGTATCCTCAAACTATCTGCAGGGGTCGCCTGCGGATCCCTTGTGTCCATAACTGCTCTCCTCCTCAGGTTCTCCATGTGTTTTCTAAACCTGCAGCCTTGTATCTCCACAATGTAGGAGGCCAGTCCTGTTCTCTCCGCAATTTTACCAGCCACCCATGCTGGGCCTGCTGTGGAATGTCTAACCAAGGCAGCATCCTCCACTTTAAACTCCTGTTTTTTTTTCCTGAATCATAATTTTCCTTCTGGGAGGCTTGTGTGGCCTCCACCCTCCAACCAAATTTGGGAATATCATGTCCAATCCTGTTCTTAAACGGCATCCCATCAATAAATTGGCTGGCGTGACCCCTGTGGTCACGTTTGGGCTGGTGTTATGCGACAATACAAACCTGGCAATATGTAAAGGCCTGTTCACCTGTTTTTTTTAGTGAGGACTTAACTGTTTATACCGTCCGCCCTGCCAGCCCATTTGATGCTGGCTGATATGGTGCTGATCTCACATGGTCAATGCCTTTGGACCTGAGACTTCTTTGGAACTTTTTGGAATGATGTGCCATTGTCCGACACCTCCGCTTCTGGGATGCCATGAGTAGCAAATATCTTCCTTAACTTGTCAATGGTGGCCAAGGCTGTTGTTGACTTCATCAACTGCACATCTAACCACTTGGAGTGTGCATCTACTAGTTTAAGAAACATATGACCCATAAATGGCCCAATAAAATCTATATGTAGCCTTGCTTGAATTCACAGTGTTCTGCCAGTCCCCTAAGTCTTGCCATGAAGCCTGAGAAGGTCTCCCCTGGCTCTCGGATTAGAATCATGGAATCATAGAAACCCTACAGTACAGAAGGAGGCCATTTGGCCCATCGAGTCTGCAATGACCACAATCCAACCCAGCCCCTACCCCCATATCCCTACATATTTACCCGCTAATCCCCCTAACCTACACATCTCAGGACTCTAAGGGGCAATTTTTAGCATGGCCAATCAACCTAACCCGCACATCTTTGGACTGTGGGAGGAAACCGGAGCACCCGGAGGAAACCCACGCAGACACAAGGAGAATGCGCAAACTCCACACAGACAGTGACCCAAGCCGGGAAATGAAGCCAGGTCCCTGGAGCTGTGAAGCAGCAGTGCCAACCACTGTGCTACTGTGCCGCCCATGGCAGTGCAAAATTTATCTCTCAGCATAATGATTGAGGGATGGGGTGAAAATGATTTTTAACCAATTCCACAATCTGGTGAAAAGACTTTGAGTGGAATATCTGGTGATATTAATGTTCTCATCAAACTGTGGGCCAGATTTTACATCAAGTTGCTCCCGCTTTCGGGTGCGAAGACCTGCTAAAGTCGGGTATGAGGCGAGTAGCGCAATCCGCACCCACCTCCGTGCCGGTTCCCCCTCTACCAAGGCCCGAAAATGACCGTGATTGGGACCATGCCCGAAATGGGCGCAAAGGCCATTTAAATGCATTTGCCTGTCCGATGGCTCTCTGCTTGAGATCAGTTGGGGGGGGTTGGGGAAGATGGGTCCGCTGCTACTCTGCCTGTGATCAGTGGGGGTGAAGAGGGGAGGGGCCCACTCTGGGTGGAGGAAGGGGTGGGGGAATAAGGGAGTTACTAATGTTGTGGGAGTAGGACAATGTCTGTGGGGGCCAAGGGGGTGGTATTATTCGGCCCGGAAGGGATGTGGCAGGGGAGCAGCATTCTATCATTTTATTTTCTGCACAAACGCAATTCAGGCAGAGTGCATGTGGGGGCACCTCAGAATGGGTCTAAAAGTCGGATCTGAAACACTCACAGTTTCAAGTTCTTCCAGCATTTAGAATCAAAATGGTAAAATAGGGCCTTGTATGTCTGTGGGCTACAGACTGAAAGCAAAATAATCATTTGATTTTCTTCAGCAGTTATTTCAGTCATTACCAAGATATAATCTAGCTTTTCTATGTTTTGTCCCTGGTTGTCTACTTTAGGATCAATTGGTTTGATTTTTCCATCATTGGCATTGCTAAGTGAGTATACCTTACTTCTTATTCTCAACGCTCAAGTCTCCTCCTTCTCTAACTGGACACTATGATCCCCGGTGACTTTGGAATTTTGCCTCATTTCCAATGTACTATATTGAATCAACAAAGGCTTTATTGTCATATAAAGAATAACATATATACAACAATAAGTCTAAAATACAATATGACTGCTCTACTCGACTCCCTGGCTCCAACTGTGAGTCCCTCCTCGCCCTGTGGTAAGAGCCCTCCTGCTGATTGGCTCAGCTTACCACAGGGACAATCCATAGACTCGTCTCCAATAATGTGGCCCTCAGTAAACATCCCACTTAAAGGGCCACGCTACAACAGACACTATTCTGAGGATCTCCTGCAGTGATGTCCTGGGCCAAGATTGGTTTCCAACAACCACAATTAGCTTCCTTTGTGCTCCATTAGCTGCACCCCTCTCTTTCCCCCTCCCTCTGTTCCCTTCTCTCTCTCTGCTCCCTCTCTGTGCTCCTCTCTCTCCCTCTGCTTCTTTCTCTCCCTCTGCCCCTCTCTTTCTCTGCTGACCTCTGTCTGCTCCCTCTCCCTCCCATCCTCCATCTCTTGCTTCCTTCCTCTGCTCCTCTCTTTCATTGCTGCAATTCCTCTCTGCTCACCTCTCTCTCTTTGCTCATCTTTCTCTCTGCTCACCTCTCTCTCTGCTTACCTCTCTCCTTGCTCCAACCTCTCAGCTACTCCCCTCTTTGCATTCTGCTGCTTTAATGCTTTCTGTTTCTGCTTTCCATTCAGGTACAGATTGGACACCCAATGCACTATCCTTCCTCCCTCATTCGAATAACCTCCGAATTGTTGAATTGAATCTTTCAGATCATGTACTATGAGCAGCACTTTTTCAATTGGAGCTGTGAGCACTGGACATTTAGGGCAGTACTTCCAGGCGTTTGATTCAGATGCCACAATTGCCACTGTGTTCTCACCTTGTTTTTGCTGGCAAGTTCCACAAATGGATTTACTACCAAATTTGATTGAGTCGACGCTAGCATCTACCCAGTTGTAGATTATCTGGGCATACCAGTCCTATCAACATTTCCCAATAATCAGTAAAGTGATGAAAGGCGTCATCAATATTGTATCAGCTAGCACCTACTCACTAATTAGTTGTTCAATTCTCTAATTGTGATCATCTTCAAGTAAGGGACAAGACCAACTGTCGTAACTACAGAGGAGTATCTCTGCTGTTCATTACAGGGAAGGTTATTGAAAGAGTTCTTCTCAATTGCCTTCTCCCCATAGCTGAAGAATTCCTTCTGGAGTCACAATGCGCATTCCATCCATCAAGAGATGCAGTTGACACGATCTTCACAGCAAAACATGTCCAAGAAAATGCAGAGAGCAGCAGCAACCTCTATTCATGGTGTCTTTGATCTTGCAAAGGCCTTCGACACTATTAACTCGGAGGGATAGTGGGATGTCTTCCTCAAATTGTTCTGCCTGCAGAAATTCATCACCATCCTTCACCTGCTATATGATGACATGCAAACCATGATCCTTACCAACGGATCTGCCACAAACCCAAATCGAGTACAAGCTGGGGTCCAGCAAAACTGTCATTGCACCAATGCTCTTTTCTATCTTCCTTGTCACTGCACTTCATCCCATCTCCATGAAGCTGTTCACCAGAGTGGAGCTACTTAACTCCAGTCCACATCCAAGACCATCCCAACCTCTGTTATCAAGCTGCTGTGCACTGACGACGCTTGCATATGCACACTCTCAGAGGCTGAGTTCCAAACTATTGGCAATGCATTCACGGAGGCGTGTGAAACGATGGACCTTTGGCGAAACATCCAAAAGACAAAGAACTTCTACCCACTGTGCAACACAGTCCCCCAACTATCAAGATCCATGGTGAACCATTGGACAATGGAGATCACTTCTCGGACCTTGGGAGCCTCCTCTTATTGAGGGCAGACGGTGATGATGAAACTCAACATTGCCTCCATTGTGCCAGTGCAGCCTCCAGCCATCTGGGGGAAGGAGTGTTTGATGACAAAGACCTTGTTAGAGACATGGACAATGTAAAGCAGACACCTTAAATTCCTGGAAAAGTATCAGCGGCACTGCCACAAAATCCTGCCACATTCAATGGCCGGATAGGCCAACAACAGTGTTTTCTCTCAGGCCAACATCCCCAGGATTGAGATGCTGGTTATGATTAATTAGCTGCGTTGAGCAAGCCACATCGTCCACATGCCAGAAACAAGACTCCCAAAACAAACTCGCTACTAAGAGTTTCGTCACAGTAAGCAGTGACCAGGAGGGCAGAGGATACATTCCAGCCACGTCCTCAAAGCCTCCCTGAAAAAATGTAACGTTCCCACCATTTGTGGGAGTTGCTTGTTCAGGACCACACAAGGTAGAGAAGAAGCATCTACGATGGTGTCAACCATTTTGAGCATTGTTGTTAGGCCCAGTTGGAGGCCACGTGCAAGCAGCCCCCCACCCCGCTTCCCCAACCAATTGACCTCAGTTTTGATAGGCTAACTCAGTGCTAATCTCAGTCAAACACTGCCTTAATATCATCATCCATTCAGTACTTCTGACTGAAGACATTACAGACACTTCAGCCTCCTCTCTGGCACTCACAGATTGGGGATAGGAATATTCACTGAGCCTCCTCCTCCTCCTCCTACTCCTCCCCTTTTTAATTAGCTAACTGTCCATCATTAGATGTGATAGGAATATATAAGTATAGTTATGTGATTGTGGAACATCTTACCTCTGCCTTTGGCCTGCTGCTTTTGATATTCAGCATTCAGGTAACCCCATTTTACAGCTTCATTCTAAGGTATCTTCTGCTGTTCCCAGTACATCTTTCAACACTATGCGACCAAATTTCAATGACTATTCTTCTGATTGTCCTCATAATTTCAACAGAAAACATGTGGAACCCTAAACAATGATGCAGTTGTCGTATTACTTACTCGGTATCCTACCTTGTTCCTGAGTAAGAAATAAATCTTCTTTTGGCTTCTCCCATTTTACTCAGTGTCACCACAATGCTGGTTGATCATACTTCTCCTTCGCCTGTTAGTCATCCATTCTTCTTCCAATCCGACATTAAGTCTCGCACCGTCATAACTTTCCATCTGGTCTTAGGCCTTACTCTTCTCCTTCTTTCTGGGAGTCCCAACTCCATCAATCACTTCCCCATTTGCTCTCTTTCTCTCTCTCTGCAACATATGACCATGCCATTTCCATCACTTCTTGTCTACTTTATTCGATGATCCCTCAATCTTTGCTGATCCCTGATGTGCTGAGTCCTGATCTTGTCCTCTCTTGTTACTCCATATGTCCTTCTCAGCATCTGCATCTCATTTTTATCTGGTTGCCATTCTTCTATTCTCCAGGTCTCTGCACTATATACATGAGGAATGAGCAATACTGGATAATAATCAACAGATTTTCATGTTCTTGTCTAACCTTAAACCATGAGGCATCATGGGGTGGTCCAGTGTCAATGGTGATGACTCCCAGGGCCACTCTCACTCAATTTCATAACACTGTGGCCAGGATTTTATGACCTTCCCATCTGGAAGGATATTTCAGCCAAATTGAACAGAGAATCATAGAAATCATAGAAACCATACAGTACAGAAAGAGGCCATTCGGCCCATCCAGTCTGCACCGACCACAATCCCACCCAGGCCCTACCCCCATATCCCTACATATTTTACCCGCTAATCCGTCTAATCTACGCATTCCAGGACACTAAGGGGCAATTTTAACATGGCCAATCAACCTAACCCACACATCTTTGGACTGTGGGAGGAAACCGGAGCACCCGGAGGAAACCCACGCAGACACGAGGAGAATGTGCAAACTCCACACAGACAGTGACCCAACCGGGAATCGAACCCAGGTCCCTGGAGCTGTGAAGCAGCAGTGCTAACCACTGTGCTACCGTGCCCCATTAAATGGCCCATTGCATCCACTGGAGGGAGACACTTCACAATGGCAAATTCCTGCCCCTGATGTTAAGGCTGGACAGACTCAGGGAGATGTTCACGACTGTGGATGGGCACACTTCCTCAGTGCCCCATTCTGCATAATGCCCACTCAGAGCGCACCCGTTGCTGGGCGCAGAACGTCATTGAACCCTTTCCGGCACTGGATCCAGGTTCACTGGACCTGGTCATGGCCGCTGACCTCCAATGCCACCTTGGTCCAGGTCTTCTTGACACGATGGGATGGCCTCCTCCTTCCATCCCTTGGCATCTGATTGTCCCTCCTTTCTGTTACTGCCTTCAGCAGGGCTCTGAGACAATCATCAGGGAAACGGAATGCATACTTCCCTCCCACCTGCTGCAAATTCCTGCATTGGCCATTCTGCAACTATGGATTCATCTGCGGCCTATGAACACTGTATCTAAAGTTTGCGGCAGGCCGCCACAACGCCCACCACGCACCCACCCCCGTCAGCCCCGTTCATGCAGATACGGACACAATTCATGTTGGCTGCCAATGTCAGCCAGTGCTTTATTGCGATTTCTTTATTGGACACAGGTCTGAGCGGCATTCATGGCCATTTCTGGTCAGGGTGAGAGATTAAAGACAGTCCTGGGGCTTTGCAGGACAACATATGGCATGTGCATTGTAGCCTTTCTCCACTGATGGGCAAGGGTTGTGGGCTGAACTGGAATAAGGCACTTCTTGGTGTGCAGGTCATGGTCTTAATGTCGAGGGTCATGATTTTGTCTGGCTTGTAACTGGGCTGCAAATGGGATAGTCAGATTAGGGGGAAAATGTTATACAGAGGGGTTTTAAAAAAATCTCCTGCGGGGGCCTCCTCTGTACATGACTTTACCCAGATCCTTGAGATGGGGAAGGGAGAGGTTCACATGGGTCATGAGGATATCTACAGTGATGGGTTCAGGTGGAAGGTTTGGAATATCGACCAGGATGACAATGGGATCCAGGATTACCTGGAGGAGGCTGGAGAATTTCCAGAGGGAACTCTACCTGCCCTCCTTCGGGATTCAGGATGATTGGAGGGACCAGAATACCGTCAGGGGGAGGGTCAAAGTTGGTCTCAAAATAAAATCTCATCACAAATCTCATCACCAAGTCATATCATAGTTAGAAATCAAAGCTGGAAAAGGATCTGAACAGGGGGGGTCTGAGTCAGTGTTGGGGGGAGCCAGGGCCTTTTACAATGACCCATTTCAGGGAGCATCCTCAAACTGCTCAGAATCTAAACATTGAAATAGAGTCAGAGCTGAGAGAAAGGAGGAAGACTTCCTTGAGAAGCTGCAATTGGAACCATTGCTTTTTTTTTGCGCTTTAACAAGAGACTGCAGGAGTCATTGGCTTCACAATGCAGTCGCTCCATTTGAGCCCACAGCTCTTGCCCAACCTTGGGAGAAATGCTACAATGTGTATGCCATACGTTGTCTTGTAGCATGGCTTGCAAAGCCCCATTTTGGGAATGGAATCTTTACCTGCAAGTTGGCTTTCTGGGCCTTAATATAATGCTAATACCAGGACTGTGGTGCAGTTGAATGCTTGATCTTTGGTGAATTAAACAATGTGCAAGGGTGCGGGGAAAATGCAGGAGAACGTCACTAAGTCATAATGCTCATTTGGAGAGCAGACATGATGGGCTGAATGGCCGCCTCCTGCGCCATAATGATTCTCTGACTGATGTGCAACTTTGTAGAATGAACTTACGTGGTGCAAGTTGGGAAAATAGCCATCACACCAACAGGGAGAGCTGTGTGGCCAGTTCAGTTGCTTCTGGCGCATGCAGAAGACATTCACACCAGCCTCTTTCTCAAGATGGCCGCTCTGTGGAGATGGTTATTTTTGATTTGAATTTTGATTTGATTTTGATTTGATTTATTATTGTCACATGATTTGGGATACAGTGAAAAGTATTGTTTCTTGTGTACTATACAGACAAAGCATACCATTCATAGAGTACATGGGGAGAAGAAAAGGAGAGGGTGCATGCACTATATAGTGTTACAGTCACAGCTAAGGTGTAGAGAAAGGTCAACTTAATATGAGGTAAGTCCATTCAAAAGTCTGATGGCAGCATATTTTAATAAATGATTAGTCTGGAACACAGAATACTTCTTGGAGCTGCTAGCATTCTGAGAAATAAAATAATTGTTACCCAAAGATTGTAAAAAAAACAATTTTTAAAATCAATTAATTTTGTTTAACTAAAACAATCTTTTCATGAATATATTATTTGTCTATATTGTTCTTTACATCTAGGATGAAGATAACATTTTGATCTTTGCATTTTCAATGCGATCTGTACAGTTCACTTACAGCACAGAGAATGTGAGCCTTGGTCTTGGAGTTGCAGCAACACCAGATGGTGCTGCTGCTTCAATGTCAAATCCAAATGCCGTGCAGTATCCACAATGCCTAAACCTGTCTGGGAAGGTTAGGATTCCAGCGAGATCAATTCTATTCGGGTTACAGAAAGTGAATTTTGAAGTAATTTCATTATTTCCTTTACAGATATGTACTGTCAAGAAAAAATAGAAACTAGCGATAAATTGAAATCCATTTGTAGAACCATAAACATCTTTAAACGTAATCATTTCACCCATTCATCTCAAATTATCAATAAATTCTTCACAAATGTCAATCTCTTAAAAAAATACAAATGTTTAAGGTCAACAGTAAAAATCTGGGGTGGAGTTCTCCCAAGCCACTGCTCACGTGTACGATGGCAGGATATGGTGGGAGGAGGGCCAGAAATTGGCTTCACGTGTGAATTTATAGAGGGATCTTCCACTGGTGCCCACCCCCTGTCAGCGGACAGTGTGAACCTCATTTGTGTCCCATTAATAGGCTGGAGATGAAGGCTCACCATCGCTCCCCCGCCCCGTGTCAACTTCTCTGCGATGCTGGGAAAATACACCGGTGTGAAGCACGTTCGTATAATACGGCGTGCCGATGTCAGGACTCATCTGAACAATAGCAGTGTTGCCTCAAGGATTGGGATGGTAGCCGTCCGCAACCCTGGACCTGAGACACCCTAGTAATGGGTTGGGCAAGCATCCCCGGGATGATTACCCTTATTGTAAATTTTATGACACTTTTGTACATAGTGAGATCTGATGTGATTTCTTTGCAATTTGTAGTCACTAAATCTGTACGCATCCACCTCTTGCCTCCCTCGCCTGTCCAATATTTTCAGGGGGAGATCCCGAGTTGGGTCTATGTCCCCTGCAACAATGCATGCACAGGGAGAGAAGGGAATTTAATAGCACAGCATTTCATCTCCCAGTATTTCCCTTCAACCTGCTCCCATCGCCCTCCATCTTGTGCAGGTGAATGTCCATGTCCCCTACTTTCTCAAAGAGCCCATCCCGTTTCTATAGACCTGACCCCTCATTCTGCTGACCATCAGGATCCACATCTCCCAAAATCCCCTTCACCCGTCATCTCTGAACCCTCACCCAGTTGGCATGTATTTTATTATTTTTATGTGGATGGGTTTATGTAACCTCTTCCTTTGTTAAACTCAAGAAAACCTGTCTGATTGCTTCTTCTATGATCACAGCGTGTAAACCGTTAAACACTCACTGCATTGGCAAATCTACCCTTTTCAAAAATAAATCTGTTGCAATCAAACACAGAAGTGAAAAAGAGCCATCCGACCCTCACCTGATTGGAACAAAAAGTGCAAATCATTCCTTTATAATTGATGCAAACTCTTAAAATCCTTTTCAAGCATCCTGAAAAACAAATCCAGATTCCACAAAAATTACACATCTTCCTTATTCTCCTGCTTCTGGGTCAAAGGTCATCATGCTATAAATGCCAATCATTTATGGTACAATTAATGTTAGTGGAAGCAGATCAAGCTCTTTGCCATATATTCCATATTTTATCAATTCTATTTATAATTGCAATAAAAATCCTTAATTTAACTGGGATATTTATAAAGTATGCTGTGATTGATAACTGCACACTTATTAGAGTCTGATTATTAAAGCAACATGATTTGCATTTAAAAGATAGACTGAGTACAAATTTTCTTAAGAAATATAACAACCTGAAGCTGAAAACCGATAAATGACAGGTTTGTAGAAACATAGAAGATAAGGGCAGGATGAAGCCAGGATAAGGGCAAAAGAGTAACAAGGGAGAGAGTAGGGCCTCTAAAGGATCAACAAGATCATCTATGTGTGGATCCACAAGAGATGGGCGAGATCCTAAATGAATATTTCTCATCAGTATTTACTGTTGAGAAAAGCACGGATGTTAGGGAACTTGGGGAAATAAATAGTGATGGCTTGAGGACATATTATAGAGAAAGAGGTGCTGGAAGTCTTAAAGTGCATCAAGGTAGATAAATCCCCAGGACCTGATGAAGTGTATCCCAGGACATTGTGGGAGGCTAGGGAGGAAATTGCGGGTCCCCTAGCAGAGATATTTGAATCATCGATAATCACAGGGGAGGTGCCTGAAGATTGGAAGGTGGCAAATGTTGTGCGTTTGTTTAAAAAGGGCTGCAGGGAACTACAGGCCAGTGAGCCTCACATCTGTGAAGGGTAAGCTGTTGGAAGGTATTTTGAGAGATAGGATCTACAGGCATTTAGAGACACAAGGACTGATTAGGGACAGTCAGCATGGTTTTGTGAGTGGAAAATAATGTCTCACAAATTTGATTGAGTTTTTTGAAGGGGTAACCAAGAAGGTAGATGAGGGCAGTGCAGTTGATGTTGTCTACATGGACTTTAGCAAGGCCTTTGACAAGGTACCGCATAGTAGGTTAGAACATAAGAACTAGGAGCAGGAGTAGGCCATCTGGCCCCTCGAGTCTGCTCCGCCATTCAATAAGATCATGGCTGATCTTATCGTGGACTCAGCTCCACTTGCCCACCCACTCACCATAACCTTTAATTCCTTTACTGTTCAAAAATTTATCTATCCTTGCCTTAAAAACATTCAATGAGGTAGCCTCAACTGCTTCTCTGGGCAGGGAATTCCACAGATTCACAACCCTTTGTGTGAAGAAGTTCCTCCTCAACTCAGTCCTAAATCTGCTTCCCCTTATTTTGAGGCCATGCTCCCTAGTTCTAGTTTCACCTGCCAGTGGAAACCACTTCCCTGCTTCTATCTTATCTATTTCCTTCATAATTTTATATGTTTCTATAAGATCTCCCCTCATTCTTCTGAATTCCACTGAGTATAGCCCCAGTCCACTCAGTCTCTCCTCAAAAGCCAACCCTCTCAGTTCCGGAATCAACCTAGTGAATCTCCTCTGCACCCCCTCCTGTGCCAGTATATCTTTTCTCAAGTAAGGAGACCAAAACTGTACATAGTACTCCAGGTGTGGCCTCACCAGCACCTTATACAGCTGCAACATAATAACCTTGCTGTTTTTAAACCCCATCCCTCTAGCAATGAAAGACAAAATTCCATTTGCCTTCTTAATTATCTGCTGCACTTGCAAACCAACTCCTTGTGATTCTTGCACGAGGACACCCAGATCCCTCTGCACAGCAGCATGCTGCAATTTTTTACCATTTAAATAATAGTCCATTTTGCTGTTATTCTACCAGAATGGATGACCTCACATTTACCAACATTGTATTTCATCTGCCAGACCCTCGTCCTCTCACTTAGGTTATTGCATAAGGTTGAATCTCACGGGATCCAGGGTGAGGTAGCTAAATGGATACACAATTGGCTTGATGACAGAAGCCAGAGAGTGTTGTAGAAGCTTGTTTTTCAAACTGGAGACCTGTGACCAGCGATGTGCCTCAGTGATCAGTGCTGGATCCACTGTTATTTGTCATTTATATGAATCATTTGGATGAGAATATAGGAGGCATGGTTAGTAAGTTTGCAGATGACACCAAGGTTGGTGGCATAGTGGACAGTGAAGAAAGTTATCTCCGATTGCAATGGGATCTTGATCAATTGGGCCAGTGGGCTGACGAATGGCAGATGAATTTAGATAAATGCGAGGTGATGCATTTTGGTAGATTGAACCAGGGCAGGACTTACTCAGATAATGGTAGGGTGTTGGGGAGAGTTACAGAACAAAGAGGTCTCGTGGTACATGTTCATAGCTCCTTGAAAGTAGAGTCACAGGTGGACAGAGTGGTGAAGAAGGCATTCAGCATGCTTGGTTTCATTGGTCAGAACATTGAATACAGGAGTTGGGACGTCTTGTTGAAGTTGTACAAGACATTGGAAAGGCCACACTTGGAATACTGTGTACAGTTCTGGTCACCCTATTATAGAAAGGATATTACTAAACAAGAAAGAGTGCAGAAAAGATTTACTAGGATGCTACTGGGACTTGATGGTTTGAGTTATAAGGAAAGGCTGGATAGACTGGACTTTTTTCTCTGGAGCGTAGAAGGCTGAGGGGTGATCTTATAGAGGTCTACAAAATAATGAGGGGCACAGAACAGCTAGATAGTCAATATCTTTTCCCAAAGGTAGGGGAGTCTAAAATTAGAGGGCACAGGTTTAAGGTGAGAGGGGAGAGATACAAAAGTGTCCAGAGGGGCAAATTATTCACACAGAGGGTGGTGAGTGTCTGGAACAAGCTGCCAGAGGTAGTAGTAGAGGCAGGTACAATTTTGTCTTTTAAAAAAGCATTTAGACAGTTACATGGGTAAAATGGCTATAGAGGGATATGGATCAAATGTGGGCAAATGGGACTAGCTTCGGAGTTTTTAAAAAAGGGTGGCATGGACAAGTTGGGCCAAAGGGCCTGTTTCCATTCTGTAAACCTCTATGATTCTATGACTCTATGACTCTATTTGGCCCTTCGAGCCTGCTCCACCAGTCATCATGATTATGGCTGATCATCCAACTCAATAGCCTAATCCTGCTTTCTCCCCATAACCTTTGATCCCATTCACCCCAAGTGCTATACCTAGCCGCCTCTTGAATACATTTAATGTTTTAGCATCAACTACTTCCTGTGATTCCACAGGCTCAGCACTCTTTGGGTGAAGAATTGTCTCCTCATCTCCATCCTAAGTGGTCTACCCCGAATCCTCAGACTGTGATCCCTGGTTCTGAACTCCCCCACCACTAAGCATTAGCCTCTGTTAAACTTCAAATGATGGAACTGTGATAAAAGCACCTTCACATCTACAAATCTGCGGCAGTTGAACAAAGAGTTTTAGCATGGTACTTCAACAAGAATTACATGGAAAACTGACCACAAAGTGGCAATTTTATTTTATCACCAATAGATATGCTGTGAAATTCCTCACAGTGGTTCTCCAGTGTTGTAATGTCTGGCAACTAAGCCCTGAAAGCAACTACCTCTGACAGCCTTGTGGAGCCCTGACATATGCCACATAACCTGTTCTCTCCCTTCCCGTATTCCAATCCTCCCTTAACAGCATTCAATATGTCTTAATTCACAGGGAGCAGAGTAGAGAGACATGTGGCATGGCCTGAGATCAACTGAGGGGAAGCAGTCCAGTGGACAATGAGCTACTACAAATTGGCATCTTATGTGGAAAAAAAACTGCTCAGTTACCTGGAATACAGTTGATATCTTTTTTGCAAATGCCCTGCAGAAACAAATTCATTGAGGTTTGTGGTACGTCTCAGGTAATTGACAAGTGTGACAAAATTTAATCATCAATATTTAGCACTTTGGCATTTGTAGAAGTTGGAAGATAGCACCTTTCAAACCTGCAACCTCCACCACTTAGAAGGGGACAAGGGCAGCAGATGTGTGGGAACGCCACCCCCTGCAAGTTTACTCCCACGCCGCACACCATCCTGACTTGGAACTATATCGCCGTTCCTTCACTATCACTGGGTCAATATCCTGGAATCCTCTTCCTAACAACACTCTGGCTGTGCCTACACGACAGGTACTGCAGCAGTTCAAGAAGACAGCTCACGACCACCTTCTCAAGGGCACTTAGGGAAGAACAATAAATTCTGGCCGAGCCATCGGTGTTCACATCCAACAAATGAATAACAAAATGATTAGTACACTTTCAAAGCAATAAAGGACAATCAGTACACTTAGCATAAAGTCAAACTTATGAAAACCATTGTCCCACCACTGTTTTTTCTCCTTCTCCTTCTCTCCATCATTCACTTTCTTCCTATTAATATTAGAATTTCTAACATATCATCAAAGTTATCATTCTTCATGTACAAGCATGGATACCTAGTAAAGATGGGGGTAGAATGTATATGCGGAAAGGCAAGGAGCAGGGAAAATAAGGTTGATGAGCTGTAGGTGGAAGCCATTAACAAAAAATACGTTTTAACAGCGGAAGTCAAAAACATAATTCAAAAGGCAAAGAGGAACCATGAAACTAAATTATCAAGGAGCATAAAGCAAAATAATGAAATATTTTATAGGAATGGCAATAAAAAAGCAAAGCTGTGATAGGAATGGGGCCAGCAAAGAATTGATAGGCTAATAACATTGGTAGCGATAAATAGATGGCAGAAATATGAAATCATTATTTTGCCTTGGTATTTGCCATGGAATAAAACAGGTAGATGTGATATTGAATGATGGGATGAATAATGAGATAAGTATATACAGACAAAGCTCGGCACAACAACGTGGGCCGAAGGGCCTGTTCTGTGCTGTACTGTTCTATGTTCTATTCTATGTTCTATTTTTAAGATCAAAAGAGGGGGCATATTGAATAAACTGATTAAACTCAAAGGGCCGGATTTGACAGGGCATCATTTACCCCACCCTCCCCCAACTGAAAAATCAGTTCTGAACCCACTCACACACTCAAAGTGGCCTGCCCTGGAACTAGTGTTAATTGTCTCTGAGCGAGTACTTCCACCTTCATCTGGGTACAAATCCTATTCTCTAATGGGTTGGCAGCTCTATACTCATAACAGCACCAGATTCAAGTGGTGGTCACTGGTTGGACTGCAGGCAATCCTGAAGAAGAAGTAATGGTGCCCAGACTGACAGCTCAGTCCAGAGCTTCAGCATAACTGGCTGGCACACCTGAGTGAGGTGGTGGGTGGGAGGGGGAAGGGGGGGAGGGGCCATATTTAAGAAGGGTAGGCCTCACCCTGCCACAAGTAAGATAGCAGCAGAGATGGAATGAGTGACCATTAATTGGCCATTTGAAGCCCTCAGTTGGCCCAAGTGCAGGCAGGCTGCCTGATGCCTCTCCCACTCATCATAAAATGAGAGCTAGGTCAGGGGTGAATGAAATGGTGGTGGGAAGACCACGCATTGTATCTTACTCACCCCCTCACTTTCAGTTATACCAGCAGGAGGAGGTAACATCCAGAGAATAAAACCCCTGCTCTGGATGCATTGCATCCACATATTTTAAAAGAAACTAGGAACGAGATAGTAGACATTTTGCCACACGTATTTACTAATTCATGGAAAATGGTGGAGTGCCAGTGGATTGGCAGATAGCTAATTTAATTCAAATATCTAAGAAAGAGAACAGAATATGCCCAAGAAATTACTGACCAGTCAACTTATCACCAGTGGTAGGAAAATAGGAGGGGAGAATGCAGGAGAAAATGGAAGAATATCTAGAAACAAAAAATATAATAATGAATAGTCAGCATGGATTTTAAGATCTTGCTTGACCAGCCTTATTGAATTTTTTGAAGGGGTAACAGAGAAGACAATGGTAATGCAGTAAATATAATTTATCTTGATTTTCACCTTTAATAAGATGCCTCATAGAATCACATGCAGCAGAGGCTGTTTGGCCCATCAAGTCAGTACTGACTCTCTGACAGAGTATCTTACCCAGGCCCTCTACCCCCCGCACCCCCTCCCCCCCCCCCCCCCCCCCCCCCCCCCATCCTATCCCCATAACCCCACACATTTACCATAGCTAATTTCCCTAATGTACACAACTTGGAACACTAAGGGGACAATTTAGCATGGCCAATTCACCTAACCTGCATACCCTTGGACTGTGGGAGGAAACCGGAGCACCCGGAGGAAACTCACGCAGACACAGGGAGAAACTCCACATAGGCAGTCACCCAAGGCCAGAATTGAACCCAGATAACTGGTGTTGTGAGGCAGCAGTGCTGACCTATTTTCTGCTTCTAGATACAGACTCCAGCTCATTAAAAACTCTACACATATCCTGCCATACATCTTGCCTGTTCAGCCATCATAATCAATTTCTACCAGCTATCTGATCTCCAACATACTGAATTCAAAATTCTCATTCACGTCTACCAGCCACTTTATGACCTTATTTCACTTTGATTTGCTCCAACTTTAGCCTGTTGTGCACCTCCCCCTCCCCCATCAACATTCCTCCATTGACATTAGAACATTTGCCTACCTCTAGTTCTCGGTCTGCAGTACCTCTCTTAAAACTCTCAGACTCGCTCATGTTTTGCCTGCCTTTTAAAAGACTCATCAACATTTTTTCAGCACACCTTTGACCCATTTTCTCAACCATCCTACTATTGCTCAACATGCCCTCTGTCCAATGTCTAAGTGCCCTAGGATGTTTTATTACTTTTATTATTTTATACCTTACTATTAAAAGCAAATTGCTGGATCCACAATTATATCACAGAGGTGAAAGGTGTCAGTGTACTAATCATGTAGCATATTCATACTGCATTACCGTATACTTTAGCCATTACTTCACTAATACATTTTACTAGGTTGACAGTACATGTTTTTTTAAATGGCCCTCCAAATTCTCTAAAAATATAAATGATCTCTCTGCGAGAGGAATTTTATTGAAAGCAAACATTACCTCACTTGCAGCCAAACAGTTGTGCATCGCACTTTATTCCATGCCCAACTAAGTAAATTTCACCAAATAGCCTGCAATCAACCATAACCAGTTGCTGCTGAAATAACAAACTCGAAACTAATACTTTGAAGCCCACAGAGAAATGAACTCAGATAGGAAGCAACAAAGAGGATATTCTGTTTGGAGATTTACTTTTGAAAGTCTTATTAGTTCAACTGGAATAACTTTGAGAATGAGAATCTATTCTTGAATCTTCTTCACGGATATAATTAAATCCAGATTGCCTGGTCAACAGTTCCATCATGTCAGGGGTGGGCCAAGTGTTTGCTCAGCCAATTTTTATGTACCCAGGTGCTGCCTTATTAAAAGCTTCAACCGCTACCCACCTGTGCAGCTTGAGACAGTCTTCTGTAACCTCAAGGTAATCATACAAGACAGCACCATTGTCCTTTCTGTTTGCAAGATACACCATCATTTCAGTTTACCAATCCAAACACCCACGCTGAAGCCTCAACCTATTACTTTCAGAGCTCTGGGTGTTGTTAGCAGCTTTCAGAATCTCTGCATCCAAACTTTCAAGGATTCTATAATTAAGTTTCTTTAGCCAACTAAAATCAGTAAAGAAAGTAATAGGTTTCCAAGTAGGACTGTCCCAATTCTCATCTACAATCAACATTCCACATTCGTGAAATTATTTCCAAAAAAAAGTTTTAAAAAGCATTAATTTGTTGCCCACACAAAAGAGAACAAAGAAGTATTTGAAAATAATTTATATTCTTGAGCCTAATGTCAAGTGAGTTGGTCAAAATGACACAGAAGAGGTTTAGTTTTTCATCCCATGGGAATGTAAAGGAGGTCTTATGACACAATTGTAGTGTCCCTACCTCTAGACCAGAAGCTGTGGATTCAAGTCCCACACCCAGACTTGTTGGCATGGAAAGAGTGTTCATTAAGTGGTTCTATAGGCTGACAATTAGTAAGGGAGTCCTTCTGCCACTCTTTCCCAAAGGAGAAAAAAAGTGTGAGGGTAATCTTTTTTAAAAGCGAGTATGTGTTGGAGAAGACATGATGTGGAGAAGACATGGCAGACTTGATCTGACCATCATCTGCTTCACCTTTTCATGCATTAGGAGAGTAGCCAATTAAACCTTTCTGGTTTTTTTCCATGAGAATCATACATTCATAAGAAGCTGCCCTTAGACTGCCATGTAAAAGGCAGGCGGTTAAATGTAAATTGTAGAGGAGCACTAAGTAACTGTGAAAACAAAAGTAGGCCTAAAAATGTCCATGCATCAGAATCAGAGCACTTTACCATTTTCAGTTGGGTTTAATATGATTTTGTTGAATTTATTGTCACTGAAAGTTACAAACATTAAAATATGTTATTATTCCCCTGACATTAAAGTTTCCCCACCCAATGCTTTTCTATTTAACAAAACAGACAAGAGACTTAGTTCTGAACTTGGCCAATGTTGTTCTATAACCAGCTATTGGAGATGTTCAGGGAGAGCCCTATAAATAATTTTACCTACCTTAGTTTTAACTGATCCTTCATGTTCTACTTCTCTCTTTGCTCCCTCTGAGTCTACTACTACTCTTCCTGCCCGCCTTGAGTTTTAGCTGTTCTCCCTGCTCACCCAGAGTCTCCCATACCCCGCTGCCCACCTCGAGTCTGCTACTCCCCTTCCTGCTCATTCTGCCCGTTGCTGTTCTTCCCACCTGATTTATCACTGTCATGAGTTTAATTAGTAGCACTTTCATGGATCATAGAAAGATACAATGGTTCTGGCACAGTAGAGGCTATTCAGCCCATCATGTCTATCCCAGCTCTCTACAGCAGTAACTCTGCTCATCCCATTCCCTGCCCTTGCTCCAGAAAGCTGCAAATTCTTTCTCTTCACATAATTATCCAATAGCTTTTGAAAGTCATGATTGAATCTGCCTCCACCATACTCAGGCAGTGCATTTCTGCTGTGCAAAAAAAAGTTCTTTCTTTGGTTCTTTTGCCGATCATCTTAAATTGATGTCCTCTATGTCTCGATCCTTCTGCCAGTGAGAGCAGTTTCTCCCCAGCTACACTGCCGAGACCTCTCATGGTTTTGAATAACAATATCAAATCTCCTCTTAATCTTCTCTTTTCTCTAGAGACTGTTGAGATAAGTTTACATACACCACATCATCGCACCCTTTCACATTCAATTCCACTTCCACAAAGCTGTTAAGCTGCTTGGTCAGTCACAAATCTTTTTCACCTGAATATGTTGGCTGCATTTTACTAGGCAGCACAGTGGCACAGTGGTTAACATATTGTGCTGCCTCACAAAACCAGCAACCTACGTTTGATCCTTGGCTTGGGTCACTGTCTGTGTGGAGTTTGCATGTTCTCCCTGTGTCTGCGTGGGTTTCCTCCAGGTGCTCCGGTTTCCTCCCACAGTCTGAAAGACGTGCTAGTTACTTGCATTGGCCATGCTAAATTATTCCTCAAAACAGGTGCCAGAGTGTGGCAATTAGGGGATTTTTACAGTAATTTCATTGCAGTGTTAATATAAACCTATTTGTGACTAATAAATTTTTTAAAAATCACCATCATATTCAGATTTACTTCTGATAATCAATTTCATTATCTTATGCAGCATTGGAAGTAATCCATTGGGTCTGCATTTGTTTTATTGGCTTTTTAAAAATGGTACTATGCTGACCTGTTTCCAACTTACTGCAACCACTCCACTGTTCATCAATTGCCTCACAGTGACCCATCATGGCCTTATAAATCTTCTTTCTTGTCTTCTTTAGCACTGTGAGATGATTAAAATCTATCCCCGCAGATTTCTTTGGTTTGAACCCTTCCAGCTTATCGAGGCTTTTGCGATCTTTCATCTCAAAGTTGTTTTGTCTACTCGGGTTATCACCATCTTGAGATAGCATATTCCTTATATATCATGTTTTTAACTGTTGTGTTCAATCTTATCTTAGTTCAAAATCAGCCACCGCTTCATAGGATACACATGTGTCAGCCACTTCCACCACGGTTTATGTGCAACAAAAGCAAAAACTGCAGTGGTTTCATATTATTAAATACACCAGTACTATATCAATAAGATCATCAAAGAAACTTGGCAATGTGTATAAAGATAATCTACTAGATGAGTCAGCCTACATACAGCTTATTTGCCTCTTGAGGATGTACGTTGGGCATAACTCATTTCTTTATTTATCAATAACCCAAATCCCATTGCATATTCTGAAAAAATTACCACATTTTTCACAATCATGAGAAGTCTCAGTGATGCATCCACTCAACATTCAACAATCCCACTCTGAATATGTGGAAATTGGAAGTATACAAAATAGTTAATAGGTTTTTTAAATCATTAGTAGCTCTGAATAAAAAGAACTTTTCTCTAACTTGATATTCAACTTAACTTTTTAAAAAGCTACCTAAGTCCCCCAAGGCATCGAGGAACAATTTCCTCTCATTGGAATGCCCCATAGCTTTGATTTCTGCATTAAGGAACCTCTAATTTCAAGGATTCGATTTTAACTTTAAAAAGGGGTTTGGGTCATGTGTAGGGTTAAAGTATGAGAAATCAGTTTCCCTCTCCTTCCCTACCTCCAACTCAATTTTTGGCTTTAACTGAAGCTTGAACTTGGGCAGATGACCAAACTGACCCATGAAGGCTGGTTGCAACTTGTTACGTAATGATGAAGCTGCAAGCTTCATTGAAATTCCGATTCATGACTTCCCAGTTGTTGGACAGATGCCTCAAGGTGCGAATCTGGTGGATTCAGGAGGTATGTTCCAAGTGCCTGCCTGAGGTCCATCCATAATCAGGGCTCACCCGCAATGGCCTGACCCTGAGAGCACATTTCAGTCACCAAGACCCTAATCCCACTCCCTCTGGCCTTTAATCCCTCCCTCGCTCACCCCAGGATCAGCAGCCCTATCCACTGCCCACTCTCCAATCACAATACCACCCATTTGGATCACTCCCCCCTTCAATCCCACACCGTCTTTTCAATCAAATCTTCAATTCAGTTGACAGTTCCCATCTCCCCACCAACCCCCCCAGTTGACCCACGCTCCTCTATCTTACACCACCAACCTCTCTAATTAACTGTCGGGTCCATTCATTCCTTAGAATAGACAGAGATGGCACTGATACAATGGATTTCTTTTATTGAGAAGAATTTAAAATTAAAACATTACAGAAACAAACAGAAAGAGGAAAACTGGAGAGAGCGAGAGAGAGAAACTGGAGAGGAAAAAACACTGGCTTGTCCTCCAGTCCTGTCCTGGTCCTGTACTGGTCAAAGAAACTCAAAACATACTGAACAGGTCTTGAAAATAGACTGCTAACTACATACAAAGTTCCAAAACCAAATGTTAACCCTTATTTTGTATTGAAGTTGTTCGGTACATGCTGTCTCTGTCTGCAAAAGCAGGTTTTTGCAGCTTGTTCTGAGACCTTGCAGCTGTGGCCATGAAAAGCTGCTGTTTATAAAAAGCTTTCTTTGACTTATGAAAAAGCCTGTTTCTGCTGGTATTGTACTTTCAAAAAGTGCAGTCAACTTTACTAGCTAATCTCAGCATGCCTACTGAGTTTTAATATGTGGTTAAGTTAGCTTTAAAGGCTTAGCATTTAAATGTAAGTGCACAAGCAGAAATACCTTAAAATGAAGTCTTTGCGCAAATGAAGCAAACCATACACAGGATCCACAACATTAACCCTCCCCATTCACATGGCAGACTTACCGATTGCTGCAGTCGCCAGTGACTGACTCCCCACCAATTGATGGCCCAGCAGAAACCAATGGTGTAGCTGATTAATCAATTCTCTCCCTAAATTGCACTCCTGACTACAAGCCTCCCAAGCCATCACATTTCCACTTGACCAAATCTTTGGAATTCTGGGCCTTGCCTGCTTGCCAAGGCCTTAAAGAAACATCAGCCTGGATATTGGATTTCCCCCCTGCTCAGTCCAGATGCACCCGAAATCTGGACGCAAAAGACTTCCTGCCGATTTGTCCACCTCAGATATTCTAAATAGTTGGAGTGTGACAGTACATGCTTGCGCTCTCTTGGGTGAACTGGACAGAATTGTATTGATTTTTGATGGGCTCAAGGCATGTTTTCTCTCTCAACGCAAATGCCCAACACTGTTGAAGAAAGACTTCAATAACCCTTGCACAAAACTGTGGCTTTCTTTCACTATTAAGCAAACAATTACCTTTCAGAAGACGGTAGAGACAAACAAGAGTAATGAGCTGTCAGTGACAGAAGTTGCACTGAACATTTGTACCCTTCAAGATAATTTAGCAGAGGAGGCTTTGTCACATTAGACATGAAGATCCTGTTTCAGCTTTTGGTTTGAGAGTGGAGGAAATAAAGGCAGAAGAATGTTGCAATGCAACTGAAAGGTTTTTTTCCCCCAACATCTCTGAATTACTTGCAGCACTGGGAACCTGCCTTGGAGTGTACCAGCTTGAGTAGGGTCTATTGAGAAATGCCAGTGTGGAGCAATATAAAAAGCAGCCTTGCCATGGACCCCAAAATAATTCCCATTCTAAGTTTGATAGACAAGTGTCTTCTTTTTGATCTCCTGAACTTCTAAAGAGCAGCAACAACTTAATGTTAAGTACATCCTTACAAAATTTTTGACCATGTTTTGATGGGGCACACAAACACTCACCCCACCCCCTCCCCCCCCATATATACTCACTCTTCTTTCTCTCGCTCTAACCCACACTCCGCCCCAACCCTACCTCCTCCTCAGGCAAATTTCTAGTCCTGCTCTGTAGCCCGCACTACGAGGTCCGCTCTGGATTGCCCCCCACTCAGAGGCCCACTCTAGATGATCCCCCTCTTCCAATCACTCTGCTGTCCACACTTATCCAATCAGAGGCTGGTTTCTGAGAAGCCTGTCTCTAATTGGACATGCAGCCCAGCAGCATTTTTCAAACTGCACAGATGTACCTGCCTTGCCCCCCTGGGAGGCTCCTTTGGACCCCTGAGAAGTCTCTGCAGACCTCCTGAGAGGCTCCTTCAGACCCCCTGGGGATGGACTTACCATTGCGCCCCGCTGCCACTCTGTAGGAGATTGGTGGGAGAGGAAATGAGCCCCTCCCCCGCCACTCTGCAGGCGCTCAGTGGGGGGAGGGAGGGGACATGATCGTTCTGGGTGGCGAGGAGGGTGGGGGCGATATTTCCAGGCAGCGTGGGGCATGCGATCAGCCATGGACCCCTGCAATAGCTGGGGGGTGGGCTGGTTAGAGGCCAGCTGCAGCAGCAGAGGCCTGACAGGTCTCTCTCTCACAGACCAGTCAGGCTTCGACTGGTTGCCATTGCACATGCGCAGCCACAGGGGTGTGCATGTGCGCAATGGTGTCCTCTGCTGCTAGAGCAGGCTTGCTGGTGATTTAAGCCCTGCCCTTCCCCTGCAGGCGAGGTATGTTTTAGCCCATTTTTTCCTGCACAAAGCGGATAAGATACTGGATTTGAACTTGCCCAAAAAACAGATCAGAAACTCTCCTGTTTTCGCACCCATT
Source organism: Mustelus asterias (assembly GCF_964213995.1). Taxonomy (NCBI): domain Eukaryota; kingdom Metazoa; phylum Chordata; class Chondrichthyes; order Carcharhiniformes; family Triakidae; genus Mustelus; species Mustelus asterias. The sequence continues at coordinate 46,986,505 of NC_135806.1, read as the reverse complement.
CTGGACTTAGAATTTTTTTGATAAGATCCCCCCCACTGTGTTCCATAGACCCCAGTTTGGGAACACCTCTAGTCTCTGATGTTAGTGAATAAATGAGTGAGTGAGTGAACGAGTAAGTGGGTACATTTTCCATAGGATTCCCTGCAGTGCAGAACGACGCCATTTGGCCCATCGGGGCTGCACAAATTCTCTGAAGAGCATCTTACCCAGGCCCAACCACCCCCTCCCCCCCCCCCCCCCCCCGCCCCCCACGCCCCTTCCACGCTATCCCTATAACCCTATGCATTTACCATGGCTAATCCAACTAACCTGCACATCTTTGGACTGTGGGAGGAAATGGAGCACCCAGAGGAAAGCCATGCAGACACGGGGAGAATGTGCAAACTTCACACAGACAGTCAACCAAGGCCAGAATCAAACCCGGGTCCCTGGTGCTGTGAGGCAGTGATGCTAACGATTGTGCCACTCTTAAGGTGGGCAATGTCCTCGAGTGGGGCTTTGAATCCTCATATGTGCAACTACTGTGTAAATTGTTCTTTTGCAGGAGAGAATGTAAATGTTAATTGCACAATCCTGTTAAAAACTAAAATTCCCTTGCATGTTTTTGCTATTACAGCATTAATTAACTTTATAAAATGAGTCCTTTTAAAGTCTGATTTTTTTTATCCGAAAAATTGAATCAAAGAAATGAAATCACTATTCTAGTTTATTAACATTGAATGCAATGCTTCAATTGCCTTTCATTGCAATGTTAAATCAGTCAACATCCAGCATTCTTGCCTGGCCTGTTAAATAAACATTGTACTGGATTTTAAAGTTTAAAATTGCTCAGAAACAGAACATTTATCAAATAGAACCTTACAATCTCTACTGTGCGGAAGAAGGCCATTCAATCCATTGAGTCTGCACCGACTCTCCGAAAGAGCATCTTATCCAAACCCCTCCCCTATTTCCATACTCCCACGCATTTACCGGGGTCAATCCACCTAACCTGCATCTTTGGACTGTGGGAGGGAATCAGAGCACCCTGAAGAAACCCACGCAGACACGGGAGAACATGCAAACTCCACGCCGACACTCACAGCCAGAATTGAACCCAAGTCCCTGGTGCTGCGAGGCAGCAATGCTAACCATGGTGCCACTGTGCATGTTCTAATCACAGAGTAAGTCAATAAAATAGCAATCAGAATACAATTTTCTGACAGAAGTAATGTTCTTCAGATAAGAAAACACTCCTTTGTTCTCAAACGTATTAAGTGTTGATTATAATTGAGGAAAATTATATGAAAGATTGGCCTGACTTTTCCGGTCAGCATTGGCTCAGCAATGCATTGCCACTGCTTGTGAAAACTCTCCCAAACCGATACCTTTCTTCCAGGATTTTCTAATCCCAACTGGAAACAAAATGCCCAGAACAGTCTGTCGGGGAATTCCATCAGACAGTAATATCAGGGGAGGAGGCCACAAGCATCTTTTTATGGTATTCATGGCCATATGGTAAATACAAAGGTCCAGTCTTTGAATGTTTGTGCATGAGTGAGTGGATGAATGCGTGTATAATTGGTATATGGGGAAATGAGTGAATGGGTAGCTGCATAAGGGGTATAGGTAGGTAGGTGGGTTGCGTGGATGAGTAGGTAGGTGGGTAAGTGGGTAGATGGGCAGGGTATGTAGATGTGTCCTGTGAAGGTGAGTAAATGAGGAGGTTGATAGAGTGGGCATGGTGGGTAAGGGGCTGAGGTGCATAGGCAGATAGGTGGCTAAGGTGGATGAGTGGGTGGTTGGGTTAGGTGGGTAGGTGAGTAAGTGGGGATGTGGGTGAGTGGACAGGCAGATGAAGTGGTAGGTGGGTGAATAGACAGATGGGGGGGTAATCAGGTCTGTTTGGGGTGGTAATTGGGTTGTCAGGCAGGATCAGGTGGCAGTTGGGTGGCTGGGGCATAGTCGGGTGGTTGCGAGATAGTCGGTTTGGGTCTTGGGGTGTCAGACTATTGAGTAGTCAGGTCTGGTCAAGGAAGGGCGGGATTGTTGGATGGCTGAAGGGATAGTAGGGTCAGGACATAGTTAGGTAAGGTCAGAGGGTTTAGTTGGGTTGAGCTGAGGGTGAGTCAGTGTGTAGTCAGGGTGGGTTGGGATGTAATCAGGTCAGGTGGATAGTTGGGTTAGGTCAGAGAGCTGGCCGGGAGATCCAGGAGTCATCAGGTCAAGTTGGGTGGTAGCCGGGTGGTCGGATGATAGTGGAATTGGAGGGTAGTCGGGTCAGGTTGGAATCAAGGAGTCAGTAGTCAGGTCTTGCTGAAGGATGGAGGTAGTGGGGATGGTGATGATGGCTGTTCCCTGGTCGAGGTGTACTCCAGTTGCGGGGTGATCAGGTTGGGCTGGGGGTTAATTCAGTGATTGTGCGAGTAGTCAAATCAGGTTGGGGTTGTAGCTGTGCGATTAATGGTCGTCAGGTTGGGTTGGAGGTGAGTTGCATGGTCGTGAGTGTAGTGGGGTCAAGGGGTTGTTGGGTAGTTGGAAGGGGGTAGTCAAGTCAGATCGGGGGTAGTTAGGGGTTCAGGAGTGCGATTGGGTGGGGTCAGTTGTGGAGTTACCCAGACATTAGATTAGGTTTTAATCTGTCTAACGTTTCTTGGGTAACTACTCAGGTAAGCATTGTGGAACTGTCTCAGGTCTGTGTCTCTAGCTCAGAGTCAGAGATATTCATGGAGGGGCCCGAGAGCTGGGAGATTGCCCACAGGAGGTTGAAACTCCCAAGCAATTCCCACGAAACTCCACATGTCTGGACCCCGGTCCTGAAATGCACTTCGGTCATATGTCCTGTCTCCCAAGATCTGCTCTCTGGAAGATTTAACCCAGAGATATTTTAAGGTTTAGATTATCGATACAGAGCCCAATCAGCGACTCATCCAAAGACACCAGCAGCATGAATTTCACAGTCATGTGGCATCTGTTTAAAAGAAAGTTTTATAAACTCATTTAAACTAAATCATTTAATGCCTGTGCTCGAAGTTGCGATGACTCAAATGTTTTTTCAACTCTATAGCTCATATGGTAGTCATTAGTTTGTTTTAGAAATGGATATTTTGAGTGAGATTCAAATATTCAAATACAGCTGTGAGTAATAAGTGATGCATCTGATCGAATGTTTTGTTTTGTTCTCATGGAGTGGGCAATGGTAACAAGGCCACTTTTATTGTTCATACCTAGTTACCATGAGAAGATGTGAATTGGCCTTCTCCATGAACCACTGAGTCTTTCTAATGCCTTCCTAACAGCGATTGGGACAGAATTCTAGAATTCTGACCCAGCAACAATGAAACCTTCCATCTCGTAATTAGTCCAAAGATGTGCGGGTTAGGTTGATTGACCATGCCAAATTGACCATAATGTCAGGGGGGATTAGCAGGGTAAAATATGTAGTGTTACGGGAATAGGGCTTGGGTGGGATTGAGGTTGGTGCAGACTCGATGGGCCAAATGGCCTCCTTCTGCACTATAGGGATTCTATGATTCTATGATTCTAATCTTGTCATTCTTAGTGATAGAATTTGCCACAGAAATAGTCTTGGTGAATTCTTGACATTGACTCTCTCAATTAAGCATATTGCAGCTACAGTATCTCAGTGATAGAGAGGATGAATATTGATCTAGGGGCAACAACATTAGCACCAAACAAGCAAACTGCTCTGTCCTTGATGCTGTTGAAAGTTTTGGGCTGGTCTTGTGGCTACAGAATGTAGATTGAACCTGGTAAATAGTGAATAGGTTTTGAGGGGTCAAGAGGCAAGTTCCTTGTTACCCGTTACCCAGGTTCTGTTCTGCACTTGTAGCCAAAGAGTTCAGATGGTTGATCCATGTCAGCTTCTGATCTGTAGCAATCCCCAAGATGTTCCTGATCAGAAACTCAGTGAAAGTGCTATCAGTAAAGGTCAAGTGATTTGACCTTTTCCTGCTCTAGATGGTCTTTACAGATGGTCTTGACAGAAAGAGAAGTGTCAAATTCTCTCCATTAATGATAATGATAGCTTATATAAGTGTCATTAGCATAATGAAATGTTTCAAAGCATTTAACTGTTGCATTATAGAATAAAATATGATACTGAATTTAAAAAGGTGTTGTTAGTTAGGTGAGGTGGGTTTTAAGGAATGCCTGAAATGAGGTAAACAAGGTTGAGAAGTAGAGAAGGAACTCTGGACCCCAGGGTCTGGGCAGCTGAAGGCACAGCCATCAATGATGACGCGATTAAAATCAGGGATGTACGAGGAGCCTGAAATTAGATGAACACAGAGGGCTGTGGGGCTTGGAGGAGATTATAGAGATAGAAAGGGAAAGGTCATAGTAGGGTTTGAAAATAAAAATGAGAATTTGAAAACATTTGATTTGATTTGATTTATTATTGTCACATGTATTAGTATACAGTGAAAAGTATTGTTTCTTGCACGCGTTAAAGACAAGGCATACCATTCATAGAGAAGGAAAGGATAGAGTACAGAATGTAGTGTTACAGTCATAGCTAGGGTGTCAACTTAGTGCGAGGTAGGTCCATTCAAATGTCTGATGGCAACAATGAATAAGCTGTTCATGAGTCGATTGGTACGTAACCTCAGACTTTTGAATCTTTTTCCCAATGGAAGAAGGTTGAAGAGAATGTCCGGGGTGCATGGGGTATCTTGATTATGCTGGCTGCTTTGCCGAGGCAGCGGGAAGTGTAGACAGTCAATGGATGGGAGGCTGGTTTGAATGATGGACTGGGCTTCATTCACAACTCTTTGTCATTTCTTGTGGTCTTAGACAGAGCAGGAGCCATACCAACCTGTGATGCAACCAGAAAGAATGCTTTCTATGGTGCATATGTAAAAATTGGTGAGAGTTGTTTGACTGGAAGCCAATGTAAGTCAGCAGGGTTGATAGGTAAACAGGACTTGATGTGAGTCAAGACACAGACAGCAGAAGTTTAGGTGATCTTAAATATATCAAAAGTAGAATGTGGGAGCCAAGCCTAGAGGTAACAAAGGCATGAATGAGGGTTTCACCAGCAGATGACCAATTAGTCCTGTTACAACCAGGATAGACGGGATGCACAATTTACCTAGCCCCACTACTCCACAGATTGGATCATTATTTTAAAGGTTTAAATCACTCACTAAAATGTTCAATCATTTCTCTTTTAAACACAGAATAAAAGAGACTTTTACCCATCTTTTTTCAATAAAATCAGAATGATTGATTTGTTCTAAAACAAAATTTATTTTTAAAACAAGTTGTAAAAATTGGTTAACACACATTTGTATTCTGGAAGTGTAGCCATCTATCCTATTTAAGAATATCCAACATGCATGCACACACACACACACAAGCACAAACAAACAAAGGACAAATGATAGGGTCTCTACAGAGATGGGCTTTGGAAAATAGGATTTATAGAACCCTAGAATAGAATCATAGAATCCCTACAGTGCAGAAGGAAGTCATTCAGCCCATCAAGTCTGCACCAAATCTCCGACAGAAAGGCCTACCCTGGTAACTCCATGTATTTACCCCGCTAATTCCCCTAACCTACACACCTTGGGACACTAAGGGGCAATTTAGGGGCAATTTAGCATGGCCAATCAACCTAATCCACACATCCTTTATAAAATGTAGGATACAGTTTGCAGGGTTTCAACACTGCTGATCTGGCACTCCCTTGTGTGAAGGTGGACTACTGGTCCCGGCAGATGTCTGGAATTCCTCATCAATGAAGCTTTGGTATGGAGGAGAATAGAGCTGGACTAATTCTTCCTGTCTCAGTTTTGCAGGATTCTATATGTAGATATGTTGTACTCAGATGAGGATCCTCTTGGTGCAGGTTGAAAACCACACATGGAGGTTAAAGCAAGGCTTGGGGAGAGTGAACTAGGCCAGCTCTCCTTGGCTAATGCTCCAAAACACACTGAGCTCAAAAACATGACCAAACCTTAAAGCGGGTCTCTGTCATGCGATTTCCAGTAAATAACCTTTGTCATCGTCAGTTTTCTGCCCATCAATTAAAGGGATTGTATTTCAAAACAAACAAACAGCTCTTCCCCCTCAAGTACTATGCTGGTCAGGTGATCTTTTTTAGGGAGAAAGGCAGGCTCATTCCCAGTCCAAAGGTGAACTTGTGACTTTTCTACAGAAAAATCCAAGTGTCTAAATAATACACTGGACAGAACTTTGTTCCCTCTCCATGACGTGTTTCACCATGAGGGGAGGCGGCGCACCACTCCCTGATGGCAGGATCTTATGGTCCTACCATTGTCAATAGAGTTTCCCATTGAATGCACCTCTCACCATTGGGTAAAATGTGGCAGAGGTGCACAATCACCAGAACCATAAGATCCTGCCGGCGTGGACAGCAGCAGGATTTCGGCGACTGTCTTTCCACATTTTTGAAACATAGAAAATAGGAGCAGGAATAGTTTATTCCACCATTTGAGCTTGTTTCTCCATTCAATATGATCATGGCTGATCTTTATCTCAATGCCATCTCCCGCACTTTTCTCATACCCTTTGACACCTTTAGAGTCTAGAAACCTATCAATTTCCTTTTTAAATATATTCAGTAACTTGACCTCCACAGCCTTCCTGCAATGACTATGCAGGAATTACCCAGGAGGTTTGGGCTTCAGATTGACAATTCCCCTGCATCTAGGTATCCTCCAAAATTCTGAGCTGAGGTTGGAGACTTTGAATGATTCTGACTCACTTACCAGAATAGTTATCCAGGAAATATTAGAAGGATCAAAACCAATTCTAATTAGAGTCATAGAGATTTACAGCATGGAAACAGGCCCTTCGGCCCAACTTGTCCATGCCACCTTTTTTTTTAAACCCTAAGCTAATCCCAATTGCCCACATTTGGCCCATATCCCTCTATACCCATCTTATCCATTTAACTATCTAAATGCTTTTTAAAAGACAACATTGTACCCGCCTCTACAACAACCTCTGGCAGCTTGTTCCAGACACTCACCACCCTCTGTGTGAAAAAATTGCCCCTCTGGAACTTTTGTATCTCTCCCCTCTCACCTTAAACCTATGCCCTCTAGTTTTAGACTCCCCTACATTTGAAAAAAGATATTGACTATCTAAATGATCTGTGCCCCTCATCATTTTATAGACCTCTATAAGATCACCCTTCAGCCTCCTACGCTCCAGAGAAAAAAGTCCCAGTCTATCCAGCCTCTCCCTATAACCCAAACCATCAAGTCCCGGTAGCATCCTAGTAAATGTTTTCTGCACTCTTTCTAGTTTAATAATATCCTTTCTATAATAGGGTGACCAGAACTGTACACAGTATTCCAAGTGTGGCCTTACCAATGTCTTGCACAACTTCAACAAGACGTCCCAACACCTGTATTCAACGTTCTGACCAATGAAACCAAGCATACTGAATGCCTTCTTCACCACTCTGTCCACCTGTGACTCCACTTTCAAGAAGCTATGAGCATGTACCCCTAGATCTCTTTGTTCTGTAACTCTCCCCAACGCCCTACCATTAACTGAGTAAGTCCTGCCCTTGTTTAATCTACCAAAATGCATCACCTAGCATTTGTCTAAATTAAACTCCATCTGCCATTTGTCAGCCCACTGGCCCAATTGATCAAGATCCGATTGTAATCGGAGATAACTTTCTTCACTGTTGACTATGCCACCAATCTTGGTGTCATCTGCAAACTTACTAACCATGCCTCCTATATTCTCATCCAAATCATTAATATAAATGACAAATAACAGGGGACGCAGCACTAATCCCTGAGGTCACAGGCCTCCAATTTGAAAAACAACCCTCTACAACCACCCTCTGGCTTCTGGTAAGAAGCAAATTTTGTATCCTGGGTAACTATACTACTGAACACCTCAGTAGGGGACTACCTGCTAACCACCCCAACACCCGACCATACTTCTAATGCCCTGACCAACTCTACCCTTAACCCACCCATCTGCTACCCTATTCCCTAACCCATTTACCTTACACACTCACCTTCTCTCCAACGTTTCTCAAAAGTGGCTTTGGAAGCTTTAAATTTACTGAAATATGGCAGCTAGTGCCATAAAAAGGAGGCATGACTTGTCTTCCCATAATGATCCTGCACTATGAAGAAAGGACAGCTTGGCTCCACATTTCTGAGTGGTACAGTTTGGAAGTCCAAAAGAGAAATAAGAAACTTGGGTGCAATGTAAGTAAACAGAGGTGGAACGGCAATCCGATGATGAATGCCACTCCTCGGAAGATTCAGCCCACTGTGTGTTACAGACCACAGTACAGCCAGAGGAGATATCTGAGCAAGTGTATTGAAGCAAATCACTCCCTCGGTATGAGTCATCAGGTCTCTATAAATGTAAATAGGTATTTCTCACTGCAAAGACTGAGTCAAGGAAGGAGTGTTTTGAGGTACAGGTGCTAACTGGGAAAGTCAGTGCAGAGGGAGAAGGAGGTGCAGTTTTTCATGCCTTTTCTAAGCCTCCTGGTGACTGTTCAAAGACATTAATTTTGTGAACATTAATTATGTGAGCAGCTTGGTAATTATTTGGTGAGCTTTAAGATTTTATCCCTCTAAACAGGATTAAAAAATGACTTAAACCAGTAGTGGGCACATATATTGCATTGATTTGACTTGATTTATTACTGTCACATGTATTAGTATATAGTGAAAAGTATTGTTTCTTGCGTGCTATACAGTCAAAGCATACTGTACATAGGGAAGGAAAGGAGAGAGTGCAGAATATAGTGTGACAGTCATAGCTCGGGTGTAGAGAAAGATCAATTTAGTGCGAGGTAGGTCCATTCAAAAGCCTGATGGCAGCAGGGAAGAACATAGAACATAGAACAGTACAGCACAGTTCAGGCCCTTCGGCCCTCGATGTTGTGCCGAACTTTGTCCGAAACCAAGATCAAGCTATCCCACTCCCTATCATTCAGGTGTGCTCCATGTGCCTATCCAATAACCGCTTGAAAGTTCCTAGAGTGTCCGACTCCACTATCACAGCAGGCAGTCCATTCCACACCCCAACCACTCTGAGTAAAGAACCTACCTCCGCCATCCCTCCTATATCTCCCACCATGAACCTTATAGTTATGCCCCCTAGTAATAGCTACATCCACCCGAGGAAATAATTTCTGAACGTCCACTCTATCTATCCCCCTCATCATTTTATAAACCTCTATTAAGTCACCTCTCATCCTCCTCTGCTCTAAAGAGAAAAGCCCCAGCTCCTTCAACCTTTCCTCATAAGACCCACCCTCCAAACCAGGCAGCATCCTGGTAAATCTCCTTTGCATTCTTTCCAATGCTTCCACATCCTTTTTATAGTGAGGTGACCAGAACTGCACACAATATTCCAAATGTGGTCTCACCAAGGTCCTGTACAGTTGCAGCATAATCCCACGGCTCTTAAACTCAAACCCCCTGTTAATAAACGCTAACACACTATAGGCCTTCTTCACTGCTCTATCCACTTGAGTGTCAACCTTCAGAGATCTGTGGATATGAACCCCAAGATCTCTCTGTTCCTCCACATTCCCCAGAACCCTGCCGTTGACCCTGTAATCCGCATTCAAATTTGTCCTACCAAAATGAATCACCTCGCACTTATCAGTGTTAAACTCCATCTGCCATTTTTCGGCCCAGCTCTGCATCCTATCAATGTCCCTTTGCAGCCTACAACAGCCCTCGACCTCGTCCACTACTCCACCAATCTTGGTGTCATCAGCAAATTTACTGGCCCACCCTTCAGCACCCTCCTCTAAGTCAGCTGTTCTTGAGTCAGTTAAAACATGACCACAGACTTTTTACATTAAGTTTATAGCTTAACTAGTTAAACTATTCTATATACCTACACATAACAGATGAGTGGTATTTCTAAACCTGAAAGCTGAAAGTCAAATAAAATACTGTAAAGGTGGCAAGACAAGTTGGTTGTTGCAGCTGTAACCTGTAAGAGCTGGTGAGCACCTGTGCAATCTATAGTGGCCATATTTGAAGCAAATGCCTCTAGCCTGAGGAACTATGGGGTGATGAGCTGGAGTCCAAGCTTTGGACACTATGATGCATTAAGATGGGGGAGTATTACCTCGGCACTTTTTTCCAGGAGAAGTTAAAGAGAAAGTGCAAGGCAATAGTGTAGGGTAGTGAAGTCGCTAATCAGAACCAGAGCGTGACAGGAATAGGCAGAACATATAAACAGGGGAATACACCAGCAAATAAGGTCAACATTGGGAAAATGACTTCAAATTAACAGAAGGGGAGGAGAGTTCAGGTGAAGAGAGATTTAGAAATCCAAAGAAAAATGCCGGGGTAATAGAAAAGCTATGTTGTGGCTGAAGAGAAGGTGAATGGGATAGGTGGGAAAAGGAGTTGAATGATAATAATGCACCACAGAGTAAGATCCACACAAAGAATAGTAGTTTTAAAAAGGCTCTTTATCTGATCGCACAGAGTATCCAAAATAAGGTAGGTGAACAAACAACTCAAATAGAGATAAATGGTTTAGATCCAATCACCATTACAAAGATGTGGTTAAAAGGTGAATAATTTTTGGAAATAAAAATTCAAGAGTACTGTTGTGGGAAAAATACCACTGGGTCAGGCTTGAAGGTTTCAAGAATACAGTTTTATTTTAATGAAGCTTCATGGAGAAAAGGCACTAACAAGCAGCAAACCTTCTCTCAATGAGACAATAGGAGCGGTCCATCTTTATATCCTTTACACAATAGATGGACCGGACATCTAGCCATTATCACATCGTTGTAATTAAGTAGGTGATCGATCGTTAAGACATTGTTATAGACAAATACAGACAGATACAGACATGAACATGTTAACATCGCATTGTCTTATGAATGGATACATTTCCTACGTCAGTGGCTATCAATGGTTTTTAGTTTCGGCTTATTAATATAGTAATTTACAGTAATTGGTTTTCCTGCAGTTATGTATTCCCAATCCCACCTGTAGCTAATCTCATTATCTACCTCTATTGCCCTTATCCTTAAGCCCTGGCTGGCTTCCTGTAGGATTTGATTCCTGCATGTTTAACTTTGAATATCTGTCTGTCCTTTATGTTTTAATCTCAGGTGGCTGTCTGTACTGAAAGTCAGTGCCCATTTAATGTCTCTTTCCCAGGTGACTGTTTGTGTGCCAGGCAACATCTTATGTGTACCCATCTGTATATGTTTCCCACTTCAAGTACACAATACAGTCGACACCCATCATTCGCAATCTCTCTATCACATCAATGGGAAATCCCATTCACAGTGGCGGGACCAGAGAAGCACGCCGCCAATGAATAGCACGCCACCTCTCACCACTGAGAATCAAGCGGCTGGGAGGTTGGAGAATTCCTCCGAGAATTTTTTTGGTAAATATTGATGTTCAGACATGCTTGGGGTGCACCCATACAAGGAATACAAAAAGTTAGCATGCAGATACAGCAATTAATTAGGAAAACAAATGGCATGTTGGCCTTTATTGTATGTGGATTGGAAGATAAGAACAAGGAAGTCTTGCTACAATTGTTCAGAGCATTGGTGAGACCACACCTGGAATACAGTGTGCAGTTTTGTCTTCATATTTAAGGAAGCATATACTTACATTGGAGATGTAAGGGTAGGGCCTGGGTAGGATTGTGGTCGGTGCAGACTCGATGGGCCGAATGGCCTCCTTCTGCACTGTAGGGTTTCTGTGATTCTGTGATTCTGGTGCGGCTAATATATTTCATTAGATTGCTTCTTGGATGAGAGGGTTGACCTATGATGAGAGGCTCAATAAATTGGGTTTATATGCTCTGGAAATCAGAAGGATGAGAGGTGATCTCATTGAAACATGCCAGATTATGAAGGGGCTTGACAGTCTAGATACTGAAGTTCATTCCCCTCATGGAGTTATCTGGGACAAAGGAGCACAATCTCAGGATAAGGGGCCAATCATTTAGGATTGAGATTAGGAGAAATTTCTTCACTCAAAGCGTTGTGAAACTTTGGACTTTCCTTTCCCATAGGATTGTGGTTGCATCGTCTTTCTAATATATTTAAGGCTGAGATTGACAGATTTTTGGCTTCTCGAAGAATCAAGAGATATGGAGAGTGATCAGGGAAATGGAATTAAAGCCAAAGATCATATTGATTGGAGCACCCAGCTTGAAGGACCATCTGGTCTATTCCTGCTCCTACCTCTTATGTTCAATACATTTCTAAGAGCTGGAATGTTGTAAAAACCATCTAATTGACATTGGTCCACTAAAGGGACTTTCGGGAAGGAAATCGGCCATCCTTATCTGGTTTGGCCTACACGTGACTTCAGATCCACAGTCTTAAACCATCCTCTGAAATGGTCCAGCAAGTCACTCAGTTCAAACGGATGGGCAACAAATGCTGCCCATGCCAGTGGCACCCACATCCCATGGAAAAATAAAAAAGAATGTGCTGATTTTCTCAGTCATATTTTATAAAATGTACACCAATAACATTTTAAAACCCTTCACATGACTTATATTCCAATCTCTCAGAAGGAGTTTAGTGGTCCTTGTATTAAATGTGTTTAGATTTCCTACAGAGGTCGAGGCGCCATTCAAGTTATACACTGCCACTTTCACATCAAATGGGGGGCCAAAACTGCTTCTAATCCATGCGAAAGTGCCGATGTAACTTGAGGGTGTAAGTTTTCCTCGGCTTGGTAATTCCTTCTAAAGATATTTGATTTTCAGCGCTCCATTTCAGTTGGCTAACACTCTTGTGATAGAAGGGGGGAAGAATAACATTAGTGTTCCAGATGGAAGTGTTTTATTGCCAGAGTCATGTTGCATAAACAAAGGCCCGTCGGCTGCCTCTGAATAGGAGTATTATTGTGACAGATGTAAGCAGCTGGTCCGCTAAAGGGACTCTGAACGCTGTTCACGATAAGCTGATCGTCTTGACGGCAACTTCACTCCGAACTTTAAATTTGCTTGACAAATTCTATGGGTCAATAAAGAAGTGTTAAGAATTCCCTGGGGCTGACGTACAACTTCTGGCCCCGGGGTCCACACGTAGCTCTCGGACGGGGAGGGTTTGGAAAAGTTTCGAAAGCAAAGCCGTCTAAAGTAGCAATTTGTTGATAGCGAGTCCAGCGTTCAGTCAAACACATCATCGACACACACCGCATATAGCTTCGGCATTTTTGGCTGTTGGGAGTGAACTGAAAAGCTGGAGATGTTCATTTTGGGGTCAGGTTTGAGGCAGACAGAATTCGCCAATGTTTAGACTATAAGGAGAATTCTAAGATATATATATAGAAGTTTATTCGGAATTCGTTGATGTTGTGGATTCTAAAAGGTCATCGAGCTGTCGTCACCAACACTATCTGACCTTTTGAGCTTTATTGGTTGTATTTATAACTATGTATTTTATCCATTCATGGGACATGTCAGGCCAGCATTTATTTCCCATCCCTAGTTGCCCTTGAACTGTGCGGCTTGCTAGGTCATTTCAGAGGGCAATTGAGAGTCAACCACATTGCTGGTAGGCCAGACCAGGTAAGGATGGCAGATTTCCTTCCCTAAAGGACATTAGTGAACCAGATGGGTTTTTACGACAATCGACAATGGCTTCATGGTCATCAGCAGACTCTTAATTCTGGATTTTGTTCTATTGAATTCAAACTCCACCATCTGCTGAGGCGGGATTTGAGCCTGGGTCCCCAGAACATTAGTTATGTTTCTGGATTAATAGTCTCAAGATAATACCACTAGGCCATCACCTCCTCATAAATCTATACTGCCAAATCCATATTTGTTATCTCTATTGTTTAAACTTAGCATTTAAAACAGGAGGAGGTGGCTTGTTCTACTGATTGAGTAAAGAAACAAAAATTTATGGTCTAGGATTGTTTGACTAAATGTCGAATCTACTTGAAAGGATGGTGCTACACCATTCAGATTTAAAACAGTGAGTACTCCTCGCTTTTTATCATATCAACACAAGCCAATTTGCAAAAATATGCACAAACTTGTTAAATTTAGAGAAAATTGTGGTTGATTTGGAGAGATGGTTCCATTTGAATTGCAGAAGGGGAGAGATTAAAGATTATTAGCTGCCACAAACTAAAAAAAAAAGGTATCAGGCATGGGGCCAATTGAATACGAGCAGTGAGCCAGGGAACTGGGAGGAAAAACAACAGCAAATCAATATTGTCCAGTTGCAGGAATGTGCCTTACTAAACTGGCTCTCACTCTGTGGTTTTTAAGTCATTTCCAACATGAAACTATGGTTGCAATCTGCGGACTGATAACCATTAAGATCACCAGAATACAATTCTAAAGTCAGAGTGTTTGTGTGGGTGCTTTATTTTGAGATCAGAGGGGAACAAGGCACCTGGGTACAGTTTCAGGCTGCCAGTATATAAGTAAAGTAAAGTTTATTTATTAATCACAAGTAAGGCTTACATTAACACTGCAATGAAGTTACTGTGAAATTCCCCTAGTCGCCAATCTCCCGTGTCTGTTTGGGCCAATGCACCTAACCAGCATGTCTTTGGACTGTGGGAGGAAAGCAGAGCACCCGGAGGAAACCCACACTAACATGGGGAGAACATGCAAACTCCACACAGACAGTGACCCAAACTGGGAATCAAACCCGGGTCCCTGGCGCTATGAGGCAGCAGTGCTAACCACTGTGCCACCATGTCACCCATATCTTGAACAGGATAGCAGAGCGGGAGTTTGAAAAGGACTGTTCCGTGCATCAGCAAAAAGCCAGTTCAAATTGGGTCAAAATAATCATAGAATCCCTACAATGCAGAAGGAGGCCATTCAACCCATCGAGCCTGCAGGGACAACAATCCCACCCAGAACATATCCCTGTAACCTCAGGTAATTACCCTACTAATCAACCTAAACTACACATCTTGGGACAGTAAGGGTCAATTTAGCATGGCCAATCCACCTAACCCGCACATCTTTGGAGTGTGGGAGGAAACTGGAGCACCCAGAGGAAACCCACGCAGACACGGGAGAATGTGCGAACTCTACACAGGCAATCACCCGAGGCCGGAATTGAACCCTGTACCAAATAAACCTGTTGGACTTTAACCTGGTGTTGTGAGACTTCTTACTGTGTTCACCCCAGTCCAGCCGGCATCTCCACATCATGACTGGCACCGTGAGACTGCAGTCCTAACCACAGCGCCATTGTGCCGCCCCCTTTTTACATCAATTCTGATGGCGAAACTTTCAAGATGTGGGCCGTGTTCGTATTTTGCCCCTCTGGAACTATCAAGCAATTCCATTTTTTTTGCTTATTATCTACCGAGTTAGGGGACATGCGATTTCACCCTGGTTTGGGGGAGCTATAGTAAGATACGGGAAACACTGAAGTATTGTGGATATGGGAAATTTGAAATACCAATCAAGCATTTTCTGGGACTTTTATGATGGAAACTGCTCAATTGTTTAAACAGAAAGTAAGTCTACGTTAGCTTAATGTCTCCACAAACTGAAACTAAAGGCAAATAAAGTATCTGTTCTTACTTTCCAGGTCCATTTAATTCTGTACAATTTCGTTAATGTGCGACATTAACTTCACAACAGGGCAAGGTGCGGTTCCAAGTGTGAAAACAGGCCATTGAGTTCGATAACCGTGAACTTCTGGAGATTTAGAATGGACGCTTAAAGGACTTGGAACCTCCTGCTTGCCCATGTGTAGACTTTCACCGATTCTTCGGATGATTTGTGTGGAATATGTACAAGGATAATACTGCACTCGCCTATACTTCACTCAGCAAGGATATGCCTTCAAACAAACCCAGTGTCGCAAACGGTTCTAAACAGCAAATATTGCACGGACAGCTAAAATACTTTCAAGTATCTTTATGCAAACAGGAGAAGTTCATAAATCATCTGGGTCGAACATCCGCTATGGTGTTAACTCGAGAAGGCCCATTACCTAAAGTGAAAAATATGTTACTAGTACACTCGAATCGTCACGAGACAAGGGTCACAGTAATAAGTAGAGAGCAGTTTTCCCAGATATTTGTTACCCATTAGAGGAAGGGGCAGGGAGAGCGTTACTTTCAGTGGAAGTAAACTAGTGGGACACGTTCTCCCCCTATTTGCGAGAATTAATTGTGACTTTCTTTTGAGTAGCTTGCCAAAAGATTAACCGCCTGGGTTAGAATTTCTGCCGCCAGTTTGCCCATTTTTATTTGGCACGAAGTCGGTCTCAAAGTGTCGGGACTGACCGCATTGCAGGCACAGAACAACTTGTCTCCCACCACTGAAAACAATTGAAATAGAATGGTAACCGTATGGCGGCAATTTAAAACAAGCAAATGACCAAGGGATCGGATAAATTGCCAGATATGCCTATGTAACCAAAAACCACCCGTATGCATGTCATTTAAAAATACAAAACATAAAGGAAAAAAAAATCAGATTTGTATTTGCGTTTGTCATCAGTTGGTGCCGCTAATATATTTGATCTTGACTTGTGTTTGGCCAGAATCACTACTCTAGCACAAAGGCACTCAAAGATTTAAAACTTTGGAGAGTATAGAATCGATTGGTTCTCAGGTAAATCTAGGAATGAAACGTCGATTTATTTATTTTTATATTCCAGGATTGATTACCCATTAATTAACCATATGGATATTTCTGAAATGGAGAGGATGGCATGGCGGAGTGGGGGGTGGGTTACAGCCACTGGCAATGTCAAAATGTATTTTTATTCAAAGGCATTTTGAGATTTTTCTGATGCTTAGGGATTGAATTCCGTTCACTTTTATGTGAAAGGTGTGAGTAACCTTTATTTTATATATATTTATCTAACTATGCATTTAACATTTTTAAAATGTGAATTTCAATGGGACCGTTTCGTCTGCGTGTTCCCCGATTCCCGCGTCCTGCAACCTATTGCAATCGGACCGCTGAAGTTGGTACAATTTGGCGGTCCCTTGATCTGTCAAGGGAAACCCAGGGGTTGGGAGAACTGCGGGATTTTGAAGAACTTGAGATTTGGATCAACAGGGGGTTCAGTTTGAAGTTTGGCTCATTGGTAGATCCCTGGAATCTGACTGTGGAAGAGAGTCCAAGGAGCATGCATTTCTGACAGCACTGGATTGTGACTTTTTATCGGCCCGAATGCCGGCTCAAGTCCATTATGCCCAAGGTGCGAGCCGAAGACTCAAGTGTTACTCAAGTCCCACTCAAAAGGCTTGAGAACATATTCTAGCCTGACACTCAAATGCAACAGTAAGAGAGTGCTGTACTGATGGGCGTGCTTTATTTTGAGGGTTCCACATTCCCGCTTGGCAAGCACACCCCTGAAGAGATACCAACTCTATTTTACTTACCAAAATGAGTTTTGCATTCCTCCAAGGCATTTAAAAGCTATCCTATGGACATTAAGTAATAATGCTGGCTTGGAATGCATCAAAAAAGCAAGATCCCATGGCACTATTTGGAGAAGAGCAACAGAAGTATCCTGGATTGTGGTCAAAATTTCTCCCAAACTTACATCAATTTTTAAAAATCTAGCCACTGCCTCATTATTGTTTGTGGGATCTTGCTGGCAAATTGGCTGCTGCACATAAGATCATTAAAAATAATACCGAATTCACAAAATACCAACACTATTTTACTTACCAAAATGAGTTTTGCATTCCTCCATGTCATTTAAAATCCGTCCTATGGACATTAAGTAATAATACTGGTTTGTAATGCATCAAAATACTAAGCCAATAAATGAGAAAGAAAAAAATGCATGTGTCGGAAGTCTGAAATCTAAACAGAAAATGATGGAAGTGCACAGCACAGCAAGCCTGTCAGCACCTGTGACAATCAAAGCAACATTATCTCCATTAGAACAAATAAATAAGATTCAATGTCCAAGTAGCTAAATTACACTTTATTTATTCACAGAGATGCCATCATTAACGTTATCTAATACACTCGTGATAGGAAAAGAACAACGCATAAGAACTGATAAAATATTATTTTGGCAATTCAAAATTAATGTTCCTATTGGTAACTCTAGAATTCCCTACCTAATTTTCTCCACCTCTCTCACACTTTCTTTAAGACATTCCTTAAAACCTATCGCCTTGACCAAGACTTTGGTCATTTGTCCTAATATCTCCTTATGTGGCCTGGTGTCAGTGCCTTGGGTTGTTTTACTATGTTATCGGCACTATGTAAATACTATTTATTGTTGCTGTTGAAATGGTGCCAGTGATTACAATGAAAGTCATCTGTAAAGCTAACAATTTGATTCATACTTTCCAAGAAAGTAAGTGGAGAATTGGCTACACTTGGAACTCAGTCATCTCCGACAGGAAGTGTGCTTAAGTCTTGAGTACCTCCAGCATTTCCACATCAAGTCTTGAGTATCAGGTGTGGATAGAATTGAAATCCGCGGTTATATGTCATCGTACTATCAAGCTCTCACTGCCTCAGTAATCCAGTTTCCCAATGAAAATGAGTCATTTGGGCAAGTTAAGGAAGCCCAATGGTGAATGTGCACAATATAAAGCAGAATCTGAGAGTAGATATCTTCTTTTCCACAATATGCTGCATGATGCCGTCCACACCAAGAAGGTGTTTTACCTGAAGTCTGTGTAAACAGCCATTCTTAATCAGGGTGAGACGGAATGAGGTGCTACAATTTGTTCTGTGAACCCTGAACGACAAAGCAGGAGGGATCGCAGTGTTGTCATTACGCTGTCACGTGTGATGGAAAATGTGGGTGTGTTAATCTTGGACACTAATTAAGTTTGATTATGATAATTTATTGGTGGAAAGACTAGCTGGAAATTACTTTCTAAGATCACATGTGAATAATGCTCGCTTGACGAAGGTAATAAATAGTGAGATGCGTGGTAATGTTCTTCCTTAAGTTACCGCGAACAAGAGAAGTTTACATTTTATTTATTAGTGTCACAAGTAGGCTTACATTAACAATGCAATGAAGTTACTGTGAAAATCTGGGAGTTACCACACTCCGGCGCCTGTTCCGGTACACTGAGGGACGGCCAATGCGCCTAACCATCACGTGCTTGGGACTGTAGGAGGAAACCCACGCAGACACGGAAAGAACAGGCAAACTCCACACAGTCAGTCACCCAGGGCTGGAATTGAACCGGTTCCCTGTGCTGTGGGGCAGCAATGCTAATCGTTGTGCCCTGTTTAAAGGCAGATTAGACAGAGAAATGAAAGCAGATGATCTTATCTCACAGTTCAGCTGATAAACCACTTTAGCCAAGTCCATTGATGAGATTATTCTATTTCAATTGTACCAATTTCATGTTACATTATTCCCACGATTGAAAAAACAAATAAGCTTCAGTAAATGAAATGTACTATTCAGCCAGCGGCTGGCCTAGAACAAGAGCCCCGTTAAAATTACTAGTGCACAGGCAGAATAAGGTCATCATTCTAATAAAACATTGCCTGATACCTTTACGAAGGATAAAGTGTAGAAAGTGTTTTACTGAGATGGTCATTATTTATAATTCTAGGAATAAGAGAAACTTGCTGGGTATTAATTAGATCATGAATATACAAAATGGAAATGAATGGTAATTTACCTCCAGGTTTGGAACTTTGCTATTGGTGGGCCAAAAATATATTTAGCGGTAACGAGACAGTTCAAACTTTTTTTTCATATTTAAAGTGATCGTCCTCTGTCTAGCGCTTTGGAACTTCTTTTCATATAAGGTACTTTAAGAGTGCAAGTTGTTGCTACACTTGGAAAGCCCATTCTGTTGATTTTCCTTTATAATTAAGCATTTCTTCCTGTTGTATTCCGATCCCCCCTCGAAAGCCAAAGGCCAGGGGGATGAAAGCTTTCGGTTTTACCAAGAGGACCTCTGTAGATTTGCTTTATCAAACACCAGGGCATCAAACGGCTTTATTTTTTTTTGCACATTGTGAATGATTTATCCTGCCATGCTGTTCTTGTTAACACCTTCTCACAGGAGACGTGGCTTTCAGAGTTACAGTTTTTCCAGGCAGGATCTGTGGGATGTGCTGGAATAGCAAGTAGGAATTGGCAGTAGAAGCCCCATTGGTGAATACCTGGCTCCGAGGAATGTGCAAGAAGGGCCGGAGTCTCTGGAGGATAAAGCTGGCCTCCTGTAGTGCAAGAAGGGGTCAGCGGGAAGCGAGCCTTGCAGAGGAGTAAAGGCCGAATTCATGCCTCCTATAGAGACCTTCCTGGCCGGCTGAGGAGCCATTCCATTCCCCGGATGGCCCAGCTGACTCAGACCGGAGACAAGGTGGACTTTCATCCCGGCCTCGCCCGCTGACAAGAACAACTCGATCGTCTTCACCATGTCCCCGTTACACCCTTGCAGCACCAACCCCAGCACTGACCTCTTCTCGGAGGGGAAGAGTCGCTGCAGGATCTCGATGTAGCTCATTCTGCCCGTTCGCTCCTGGGGCCCGCCGCTCTGCCTGGCGAACCATGCGGCGAAGGGAAAGCAGCTCTCTGCTGCTGCCCACTTCAAATTCTCAGGAGATGTGGCTGGGCTTTCCAAATCATCCGCTTTAAATGCGCTGGTTTGATTTTCAAAGACTGTCGCCTCGCCTTGCCCTGCGCGAAAGATACATGGAATTATTTATAAATCTTTGCGGTTGAGGATATATCTTAAAGGCAATAATTAAGCAGAATTATTTGCGTTCAAATTTAATTTGGAGGGACAGTTCCTTTCTCTCTGGTCAAGAATGTATATTTCGGTCGAAAATAATAAGAACGATAATGTACATATTGAACACTGAAAAGCGACTGAAATATTGCCCGCTCTGTTTTCACTGCTTTGTAAAGTGTAGCTTATATTATTATCAATATTTATATACATTACACATCATAGCTTTTCAAACGTTGTGCAACACTAATACGGAACTCAAAATCAAATATTTTAGGTGTATTAATTTGATAGCTGGTCCAAAGCACGTATTGTTCTAAATGAACACTTAAGCTAGGTTTCAACAAAATTCCGTTCGTTTTATTTATTTCCAATAAAGCAAGAAACTAGACTGATTCCTGGGATGGCAGGTTTGTCATATGAGGAGAGACTAAATCGATTAAGATTATATGGAGTTTAGAAGAGTGAGAGGGGATCTCATAGAAATTTGCAAAATTCTAACAGGGTTACACAAGGTAGATTCAGAAAGAATGTTGCCAATGGTGGGGCAGTCTGAAACTAGGGGTCATAGATTGAGGATAAGCGGTAAACCTTTTAGAACTGAGGTGAAGAGAAATTTCTTCACCCAGAGGGTGGTGAATGTGTGGAATTCACTACCACAGAATGTAGTTGAGCCCAAAACGTTGTCTGATTTCAAGAAGGAATTGGTAAGAAGTCTCACAACACCAGGTTAAAGTCCAACAGGTTTATTTGAATTCACGAACTTTTGCTGCTCCTTCCTGACTCACCTGATGAAGGAGCAGTGCTGGGAAAGCTCCTGATTCCAAATAAACCTGTTAGGCTTTAACCTGGTGTTGTGAGACTTCTTACTGTGCCCGGCATCTCCACATCAAGAAGGAATTAGATATAGCTCTTGGGGCTGAATGGATCAAGGGATATAGGGGGAAATGGGGGAGGGGGGAAATGGGGGAGGGGGGAAGTGGGGGAGGGGGATCAAGATATTGAATTCGATGATCAGCCATGATCATAATGAATGGCGGAGGTGGCTCGAAGAGCCGAGTGCCCTCCTCCTGCTTCTATTTTCTAAACAAATTTAAACGCGTTTAAAATCGTTTATTTTTAAGTTCAACGCTAATGTGTCCTACCCGATACTTCTTTCTTCTGATCGCGGTTCGAAACTCTCTCTGCCCTGTAGATGTGAGCGATCCCATCGGGGAATATCGGTCCTGGTGGAAGGTAACCGAGAGGCGAGCTGTCCCGCAGTCCCAGGGCGATGGCATCTTCTGCTGCTTGCTGCCTCTTCAGGGCCACCTGAGCCGCCATCACCCGCTGCCTCTCCGAGATCAGGATGCACTTGGCACAAGTGCATTCTCGGTAAGGGCACAGCCGCTTGTGCCCCTTCAGCCAAGCGACCATCCCGTGGTTCCTGCAGCGGGCACACTTGGGTTTCCTGAGGCCTTTCTCCACAGCGGGGAAAGCTGTCAGAAGCGAGTTCATGTTTCTCCAATGCTGCACGAACAGTGTGTCTGGAATAATTCTACCAGATTAGTACCAGGGTCTCCCTTAATCTCACAACTCTATAATACACGTGTTTAAAGATCCGTGTAAATAAATGATGTCGGGAACAAAACACTTTGCCTGCTCTTGTAATGCATTTAAAAATATTTCTTCAGCCAACCATTACAAATCTCAATAAAGGTATTTCCAGTTCACCTATTCTCAATTTGAGATGAAAGTGACAACAGTTGAAATATTGCGGTTCTAGATATCTATCTGTCTCGCTCTCTAATGAAGATTTGACAGTTGAGCAATCTCACAGACCCCGATATGGATCTGGAGGTCTGATATAAACTCGGCAGTGGGGAATATTTCAACATTCACTTCTGAATGTCCAAGAAGTAAGCAATTGGAGTTATTTCAGAACTGGGTTCCCGCTGATTTATTGGAAGCCATGCCTCAGGCGGCAATGCGCTGTTAAATGTAACTGTACCTGTCTGCGTCCGGCTGCCCGGGACACTGAAACTGAAAGCTGGAATGAAAGGAATTGCGATGTCTTCGGGAGAGATGAAGAGTGGTGTTGGTGCGTTGCTTTTATCCCCGCGCTCTGTTTACCTGAGACATTCGCTACTTGAGCAACTCCCCTTCAATGTTGCAGTCATGGAGCAACAGGATAACTTCTTTCATTGGCTCAGAGTGAAGAACCGACCCTCCCCCTGGAGTAAGGAAATCCTCAGGGTGCTGAGGAAGAGTGAACACTGATTGTTCAGACTAACAGACTGCCTACCTCTTTTGGATATCGGCTACAACCTCAGAGAAAGGCTATCTAAGTCCCAGAGTCAAATGAAGAACATTGGCATCTTCACGGGGAAAAATACATTGATTAAAGTACAGAATCTTAATTCTATTTCTATTCTGACAATCTTTCTCTTTTACTCCGTTGTAAGGCTAGACCCCCCCCCCCCCCCCATTTTACAATAGCGTGTTGCTAAAACTTTCTATAACATTAAACACTAGACAAGTTGGTATCGAAGAGGACTTAACCGCTTGTTGAAAAATTGAAGACAAATGAAATATTACAGATCCCCTGTTTAATCGGAGCACTGCAGGCTTCCAGCTTCCATCCAGTCATTAACTGGAACTGTAGGTGCTTTTTACAATGAGGATAACCATTTGGAAGTGATTGGAGAACAGCTCACCAGGTAACCTTTGAGGTTCGATTAAACCTATTTCCGCTGCTGGTCCACCCCCCACCCCCAATATGATTATTCCTGCTCTGCATAGGAAAGAGTAGTTTGGAAACGCCGAGTTTGAAAGTGGCAGACTGAACACAGATTTACAACGATTCAGATTTAGCAGGGTCCAGAAATCCCCCAGTGTGTTCAGGATCTCCACATCTTGTTCTGTGCAGGTAAATGCGCCATCGCCTTCATCTTAATCTTCAAGTCGTTTTTTTTTCTAAATCATGTGAGAAGTTTTCTACGCATCAACAACATTGAATAAGACATCTGGTTGCGAATCTTTTTTGGTGTGTCGATTCAGAGAACCGTAGCTACCAAGTGGCACGGCTTTCCACTGAACTATTCCATTCCCTATTTCTTACACGTCTTTATACCTCACAGCCTGACAGCCCCTTCGTTATTTTCCTGATCGCTAGTCTTTACAATGTTGGGTGCTTTGATTATTAAACAAATGACTAACCGGCAAACACATATAAATCGAATATTTATTTGCTTATCGGCGGTGATTTGTACACAGTAATGTAATTGGATGAATCAGAACTGCAACAGGCAAGATTACTGAGCTGTGTTTTTTTTTAAGTCTGGACGTGCTGCTAACAGAACCTCTTATTTCAATATGCCCTGAAAATATTTATTTTTACGCTGTCAGCCCTTCTGAAAAAATGTCTCCTGGCCACTTAAATTATTCTGCGCTAATATATCCTGACGTAATGGAACATTTTACCACAGACTTACATAGCCTCTTTGGTATTCAGCTAATTGCAGATAACGTAATTTATAATTCAGTAGTTCGTGTCAAGTTCGATATAATAGAACCAAGGGCTCTCAATATGTTAGTACATTAATTAAAGAAATTCAAAGCCATTGATCCGATATACATAGTTCTTAAATAAATTAAATATCCCAATTGTTTGAAAGTCTCCACATTTATACACACATACAGACCCCCAGGTACAGTAATTGCACAGAGTCGCTCACAGTGCTGCATACCAATTCACATTCATACACCCGCTCACTCATTCAATCTCACACATACTGGTGTTCCCGCTCACAATTACCCAATCCTGGCTCATCCTGTATTTCTCACACATTCAGCCACACTGTGAGACACTTACTTGCAAACACCAGCTAACACCGTCCATGCCCGCCTCTCCCAGGTTGTACACTGGCAGCTTATCAACTAATTCGAGGCGGTATTCGGAAATATGTCTGCTTGACAGTGCGACCGTTCACCAGTCTGGTAACAAAAATAGAGAGTACACGCATTTTTTTTAAATTAGAGAAATGGTACAAAATTTAACTGCCTGTCTGTTAAACTGACATTAACTGAATGTTACTTGAAGAAATGTCATGTTTTGGACAATAATCCATTTCACGTCTGATGCCTGTGAAGTGAATGCAGTGTGAACACCTCTTTGTCTCTATTTCTCTGAAATATTGTTCATTTAAGTGACCTTGGGCAATTTCCATAAAGGAAAACACAAACAACAATACTTGAAATAGACAAAACTACAATTCTGCTTACTAACATACGCTTTTAAAAAATAAACTAAACTGGAATCTACTGGCTTCTAATTGTGTTTGATTACTGAAAAATGTGGTAGAATTCTGCTGCGTGTGGGCACCTTGAGAGCCAGTATGAAGTAACATAAGAGTTTTGAGGGCCACAGACTCCTGTGTAACAGTGAAGGCCAGGTTTACCCTATTGTTTTCCAAATTATTAATTATCCATTTTTGTTATCTGCATTTCTTTATACCAAACACCATCTCAAAGAAATGGTTAGTGTGCTCCAGGGTCTCAATCAATGTGGTTTAATATTGAGTGACTAAAGGATGTGCAGGAGTAGCCAAAATACAATCACCTTCAACTCTCTCTCTCTCTTCCTGTGCCCAAAATGAAATGTCCAACTTCGTCTCAATGCCTGCTTGCCAGCACAGACATTCGTGTGAGCCCTACAAGTGAAACCATATGAAAACCATATACATTGCAATGCAGTATTGTAATGTATAATGACTCTTTGTAATGGCAATACTCTGCTCATGTTTATACTTTTGCAGTTTAATCAGAAAATAATATTCCCTTTAAGTCTATAAATATAAACAATACCTTGTCTGTTTAATTAACATGTTATTGTCTCGATAATATTTTAACATATTCAATTTATGAAGTGTTGAACTAATAAAAACAGAAAACCCTCCTGTGAAATAAGGAAGAAAATTTAAGCAGTAGAATCCAATGAATAATGAAATCTACATAGATAAATATTGATGTTTAAAAAAAGACCACATGAAATTAATAGTTTCCAGTTCCAGGTTGCTGAATTATTTGTATTTATTGTTAGAGAAATGATTGCAGGAAAGATTATTTCCCATGTCAGCAATATATCAGGAGGAAACGCTAGGGCGGCACGGTAGCACAGTGGTTAGCACTGCTGCTTCACAGCTCCAGCGACCTGGGTTCGATTCCCGGCTTGCGTCACTGTCTGTGTGGAGTTTGCACATTCTCCTCGTGTCTGCGTGGGTTTCCTCCGGGTGCTCCGGTTTTCTCCCACTATCCAAAAATGTGCGGGTTAGGTTGATTGGCCAAGCTAAAATTGCCCTTAGTGTCCTGGGATGCATAGGTTAGAGGGATTTATGGATAAATATGTAGGGATACGGGGATAGGGCCTGAGTGGGATTGTGGTCGGTGCAGACTTGATGGGCCGAATGGCCTCTTTCTGTGCTGTAGGGTTTCTAAGAAAAGATTTTCATGTGCAACAAAATGGTATAGCCATTTCTGAATGAGGATGTATTTATACAAAGGATGTTGCACTCCCACTCTGGAACCTAAGTTAGACGTCAAGTGAGGATCATTTCATCTGCAAGTTTCCTATTTGTGCACAATGTTTCCACAACATTACACTGACTGTGGAAGAAAGTGTTGACTTCTCCTATGGCCTGTTGTGGGATCAGGCCTCACCACTGAATTGCACTGGATGCTGTAGATGTCCCGGAAGGCACACGAGAGTTGATGAACATGACCCTGAAAATGAATTGTGTTGCACTGAACCAAAAGATAATTCTGCGATTAACACACTTGGTTATCTTACCTTTATGCTGCTATCAGCATCTTCTTTAGTCCTTAACACAACCATTAACACTTTCTTTGTCTTGTGTCCATAACATCTTTGCCCAGTCTCTCCTAGCTCACACCAATCCCTATAAGGCTATGGACCACGTGCTGGAAAAAGGAATATGAATAGATAGGTATTTGATGCCGGCGCAGATAGGATGGGCCAGAGAGCCTCTTTCTGTGTTGTAAAACTTTTTAACCTTCTATTTTGTTCCAGCTTCTCCACCCCCTTTTAACATTATAAAATCCATCTCATTTTTCCCTCTGTTTAACTCTGATGAAGTCACATGGACTCGAAACAGTGGCCAGAATTCTCCCCAAAAAATTCTCAGTGTTCAATTCGCATGAACACGAGAGTAATTCACGTTGGTTTTTTCAATGGGAGTTCAGAGAAGAATCTCCCACAATCTGTGTACTGCAGAGGCCACCAGCGTGAATGTCATTAAAAACTAGGGAGTGGGGCCTATTCCCACTGGAGAGGGTGAAATCAGCGTGTTGAGTGGGCTACTGCTCAGGCGCCGATTTGTCAGTGCTGAGATTGATGTATGTGCGGTAGCCCCGTTATTGCCAGCCTCCCAATCACTGGCCAGCTCGATCACTGGCCAGTCCCGCAACCCCGCATTGCTGGCCCTCCAACCCCCCACGGTTCAATCACCGGCCCCCTGACCATTTCTGGGCCCAGCCCCGACCCCCACCTCCCGACCCACCCCGATCTCCAGCTGCCACCCCAACAGTTAGCCCCCCGCAGTCCCAACCCGCCCCCCGCAGTGACGACCCCTCCCCCCCACAGCTCGCTGGCCTTCCTTCTTCCCCCAATCCCCATGCAGTGACAGCAGAACCCCCCCCCCCACCGATTGCCCCTAGGCTCTGCCCCCATTTGCCCCACCCCTTGGCACTGCCCCATGCCCAGTGGGCAGTGCCATGGTGCCCAAGGACATTGGCACATTTGCCCTTGGGCAGTGCCTGGGGCACAGTTTGGCAATGCCAGCGTGCCAATACCCAGGGAGCACCATCCATCCGGCACCTGGCACTCTGGGGGGCCCCGATTGCCTCCCATTCTCTCCAGCGGGGTCCGGCCTCCAGCTCCCTGAAAGTGAGGAGCTGCTCTAAAGCCTGTTGGAGTGAAACACTCTGGCAGGGTGGGGGAATTGCTGGCAGGCGCAGTGGGATGGGAGAATCACCCCCATTCACTCTGTTTCTCTGTCCACAAACGCTGCCAGACCTGTTTAGTTTTTCTGTTTTTGGTTCCGATTTAAAGCATCCGCAATATTTTGACTTCCTTTATAACATTGCAGATGCTGGAAATCTGACATAAAAGCAGAAAATAATGAAAATGATCAGCAGGTTAAACATGATGTGTGGAAATAGAGAAAAATTTTACATTTTGTCAAAACGGAAAGTGAAAAACTAACAGCTTTTGAGCAAATGTCAAGTGAGGAAAGGAGTGAGAGGGAAGGAAAGAACAAAATATGCCTGTGATATGGTAGAAATCAGGAATGATGAAATAATGAACTGATAAGGGGACTAGTAAAGAAATAAAAAGTTGGTCCAGATAAGCTGTAAATGGCAATGGCTGAACTACTACCAGCACCTGCTATCCAAATAAAATGGTAGCAGTAGATATGATCTTAAGTTACTGAAATCAATGCTGAGTTCAGAAGGTCATAGCCGTCCAATCAAATAATGGGATGCTGGTCCTTGAGCTTCCATTGAACTTCACTGGATTGATGTAGGAGGTCCAGACAGAGAGTTCAGAGTGGGACTGGGATGGAGAATTAAAATGGCAAGCGACAGGAAATTAACAGTCATGGTTAAGGACTGAATGGTGATATTTTTTAAATGGTTGCTCAATTTGCTTCTGATTTCCTCAATGTAGAGGGGAGGAGAGCTGCAGACACATGGCAACACCATCCCCTGCAAACTCCTCTCCATCCTGACTTGGAACTACATTGCAGTTCCTTCACTGTTGCTGATACAAAACCTTGTAACTCCCTTCCTAACAGCACTGTGGGTGTACCTACATCACATAGACTACAGCCATTCAAGAAGACAGTTTACCAGTACCTTCACAAGGGCAATTAGGGATGAGTAATAAATGCTAACCTAGCTAGTAATTTGCATATTGCTGTCTGCACCCATCCCCCTCTTTTCCAGAACCACAATAATGTTTTCCCTGTCCTCACCTTCTACCCAATCAACTTTGACATTCAACAGATTATCCTTTGCCATTTCTGCCACCTCCAGCAAGATTCACCATCAAATACATCTTCCCCTACCTCTTAGTATTCATAAGGGATTGTTCCCTCTGCAACACCCGAGCCCACCCTGCCATCAACCCAATACTCCTCCCCTATCCATGGCACATTCCCTTGGAAGTGCTCTCCTCTCTTACCATTCAAGGCCCCAAACGCTTTCAAGTAAAACAGCAAATTATTTACGTTTCTTTTAACTCAGCAACTGTATTGCCTGCTCATGTCGTGGTCTCCTCAACACAAAGAGATTAAATGCAGATTGGATATTAGCTTTTGTGAACACTTCCAGTTCAGTCCTCCAGCATGATCTTTGAAGATGCCTGTCAATGTAATCCTCTATTCAAGCCCAATTTCACTTCTCTGTCCTTGACCTATTATGCCATGGTGTATCAAAGCAGGTTAACATGAGTTTGTGGAGCACATCAGGCTGATTCTATGACCTTGCCTGCACCTGGCATTCTCTGGTCTCACTGCAATGATTGGAGTTTTGGCTGAACACCAAATTCTCCGTTCTTACTGGCAGTGATGGCAGGGAATGAATGGTGGGAGAATTCCAACCATGGGGCGAGACTGGAAGTTCCTGCCTGAGGTCAACAGACATTCTTGTTGTCTGCCTCTCACCCGCTCTGATTCCATGGTGGGCGAGGCAGTAGAGTTCTGGCAATAATCTTTCAATTACAACTTCACAATCTTTAACATTGACTTTAATAACTCCAGACCATAATCATTCATTCACTCCCTCCACCACCAATGCACAATGGAAGCAATGGACGCGAAATGGTTATACTTACACCACAGAGACTGCAGCAGTTCAAGACTGAACTGAACACCACACAACCCTGTCACAGCAACCTCTGCAAGATGTGTCAGATCATCGACATGGATGCCATCATCTCACGTGAGAACACCATCCACCAGGTACACAGTACATACTCTTGCAACTCGGCCAACGTTGTCTACCTGATACGCTGCAGAAAAGGATGTCCTGAGGCATGGTACATTGGGGAGACCATGCAGACGCTGCGACAATGGATGAATGAACACCGCTCGACAATCACCAGGCAGGAGTGTTCTCTTCCTGTTGGGGAGCACTTCAGCAGTCACGGGCATTCAGCCTCTGATCTTCGGGTAAGCGTTCTCCAAGGCGGCCTTCACGACACATGACAATGCAGAATCGCTGAGCAGAAACTGATAGCCAAGTTCCGCACACATGAGGACGGCCTCAACCGGGATCTTGGGTTCATGTCACACTATCTGTAACCCCCACGACCTTTCTGGGCTTGAAAAATCTCACTAACTGTCCTGGCTGGAGACAATGCACATCTCTTTAACCTGTGCTTGGCCCTCTCTCCACTCACATTGTCTGTACCTTTAAGACTTGATTACCTGTAAAGACTCGCATTCCAACCATTATTTTGTAAATTGAGTTTGTGTCTATATATGCCCTGTTTATGAACACAACTCCCACTCACCTGATGAAGGGGCAGTGCTCCGAAAACTTGTGGCTTGTGCTACCAAATAAACTTGTTGGATTTTAACCTGGTGTTGTGAGACTTCTTGCAGTTCAAGGTGGCAGCTCACCATCACCTTCTCAAGGGCCATTAGGGAAGGGTAATAAATGCTGGTCTAGTTGATGCCCACATCCCATAAATTAATTTCAAAAAATTCAGACAATGGGTGCTGGCAACGTTTCTGATGTTGCAATTTTCAGCTCCTCGGTACATCCTTTGTTTTTTACTTGTCTTGCACTATTATTCCGTTTGCATTGAATCACTCCTACTCCCATTCTATCAAAGATCTGTCCGATTGTCCCTTCCTTTGCTCCCCACTCTCCATTTACTTCAGGATTTACCTCAAGGGGTTATCCCTGACCTGACCTGCTGAGTGTTTGCAGCATTTTTTTTGGATTTGTGTGCATTATTTTGGACAGACAGTATGAACGCCTACCCTCTACCTTTGTCTGAAATATCCGTTAGATCGAAATCCGTTAGATTTGTTGGGCTTTGACCCGACCTCGATTTAAATGTTTAGACTGAAACCTTCGTATTTCTTCCCTCTAAACATGTCAATGCCTAAAATCTGAGTGCCAGTCCTGATATTCAAGCGAGAACAACCTTTGCTTGACTCCTGTGGAAACAAGGGGATCGGACCCTCAATTATTAATCTCAGCCCATGAGCAGAAAGGTGAATTAAACCAAAGCAATACTTCGAAGGACCGCCAGAGAGCGGCGTGTGACTGCAGAAAGCAGGCTGTTCGCATTCCCATTTGATATTGGCATTTAATTCCCGCAGTCGTTTATTTTGAGGCATTTCACAGAAATGTCACTGAAAACTCAGGATTATCTTAAAATATCGATATCCGTGACATCGTGCAGAAAAAAACAAACATTCAGTCTCACCAATTAAAAACCGCTTGCTTTTAACCCCGGTGAACCCACAATGTGTCAGTACCCGTGCTTTGCAAGTTACTGTGCTGCCGCACTGTCCTACTGCAGTAAGAAGTTTAACAACACCAGGTTAAAGTCCAACAGGTTTATTTGGTAGCAAAAGCCACACAAGCTTTCGGAGCCCCAAGCCCCTTCACAATCGGCACCAGAATCATTCGAAGCATCCGTTTCAACAGTTACAAAATTGAGATTAAAACTGTTTCGGAATTAGGCTCAATAGGAATAGGAATGGGTCATTCCGTGCATCCAGTTAAATCATTGCTGATTCGCAATTCCATTTACTCCCACAGCACAACAAGAGGCGCCCTTCGGCCCACCCTGTCTGTGCCAGCCAGCGAGCACTTAATAAAAAGGCTGGAATACTCAGCTGGCCAGGCGGGAGCTATGGAGGGAGACACAGAGTTACCCTTTCAGGTCGAAGATTTTTCATCAAACTCAGTTGATACCCTTGACTAAAATGCGCCCGTTGATCTCAATTTTGAAAGGTCCAATTGACCAAACATCCGCAATGTCTTGGGCAGAGAATTCCAATCCTTTACCGCTCTCTTAAGTAAAAATAGGCTTCCTGATTTCACTCCGAAATGACAAACGTCTACTTTGGGGCGGCAGGGTGGCACTGCCGTCTCACAGTGCCACGGGTTCGATTCCTAGCTTGGGCCACTGTCTGTGTGGAGTTTGCAGGTTTTCTCTGTGTCTGCGTGGGTTTCCTCCGGGTGCTCCGGTTTCCTCCCACAGTCCAAAGATGTGTGGGTTAGGTGGATTGGCCATACTAAATTGACCCTTAGTGTCAGGGGGACTAGCTAGGGTAAATCCATGGGTATAGGTCTTGGGGGGATAGTGGTCGGTGCAGACTCGATGGGCCGAATGGATT
Source organism: Mustelus asterias (assembly GCF_964213995.1). Lineage (NCBI taxonomy): Eukaryota > Metazoa > Chordata > Chondrichthyes > Carcharhiniformes > Triakidae > Mustelus > Mustelus asterias. The sequence goes on along the minus strand of NC_135806.1, from coordinate 46,954,446 downwards.
CCTTCTGCACTGTAGGGATTCTATTCTATAAAGAATTCGTATTTTCATGACCCCAATGTGTCTTTACAACTCATTAAACTATTTTAAAATGTAATGAAGGAAATTTAAGATGGAGAATATTTTGACGGGTTTCTACCATTCACACAAGTACAGGCAATTACACACAGGAGGGTATTAACAGACACAGCAAGGGCACAGACATGGGTACATCAGGCAAGTCGGAAAGTTACCTCATTTGGAGTTTTGTACTTGACGCATGAATTGTTTAAGAAGCTTTACTCATTTCAGAGAGGTTCCCTTTGGGGAGGGTTTGGGCTGTAATAATAACCGAAGACACACAAGTTTAGAAGGAGCGCGGTGTAAAGGGTGAGGTCAACATTAGGCGGTGCGAAGCATCACAGTGCCCGGGCTCGGGGTACCTAAACACAGCAGCAAGTGTTTACTGATCGCCCTTCCAATTGAAGGTAAATGAAGAGGTTCAAAGGATCCCGGGACTGGGCTGATGTGAGCAGAAACTTGTTTTATTGAGAGGTCCGCTTCACACTGCTTACATTACCGGCTCTCTGACGTGGTTCAAATCGTTGAGGGAAAGATATGCTAATAGCAGACCGCTCTGGCTGACAGATTTAGAGCCGTGCAGTATTTTCGTCACTTTATCATAACCCGCAATTTTACAAAATTATGACTACATTACAATGATTACAATTACTTTGTGTTTTAACAGCATGATTTATCGTTTCATATGCATGTAATGTTTAAAAGCTAAATACATAAATGCTGGAACCAAAGAACTAAACCAGCATTTAACAACTAGTTTTCCTGAAGACCGAACACTCCACCTTTAAAAGTTAGAAATATCCTAATATAGAAAACAGGCTGGAAAATACTGCACAGTTGTTGCAAGAACTAACTACAAATTAAATAAATCGCGTTAAAATAAAGGTAGATAGAAATGAGATACATACACACGTGAAAAGAAAGTTTATCTTGGTTGGATCCAGGTTAACTTCTTGTTAATAATTGTGGATTCGAACCCTAATCTATCCAACTCTGGGTCTGCCCTTACTGTGCCTGTTAATCCATTTGGGTTTACGGCCCAGATTTTGGGTTCAGCATCAAAGCGGAGCCTGAAGAGAGCTGCCCTCAAAAGTTTAGCAATCTCTGTGGCATGGTTTTCCTCTTTCCCCCATAATTACCACTTTCCCCCCACAGCAGTCTAAATCTGTCAGCGTCAAGAAGATATGAAGCCACGGTGATGTCAACAAACAGAGCATCAACCAATCACATTGACGTATTCACGCAAACTGCAAACCACTTTCTCAAGGGCAATTAGAGACCTCTTTTATGGTCCAAATTATTAAACCAACTCAAATTAACTGAGGGACAAATTAAAAGGGGCAGCTCCCAAAAGGAGGGGAACCACTCGAAACAAAAGACAAAGCATAAAGGAAACTTAAAACATCAAATTAAAATGTGATTAAAGGGGTTAATAATGCACCCCAGTCCCTGCGGTGCCCAGCGGGCATGGAAGGCATTAACAGTACTCTCAGATACTGCATGCTCCCTCTCCAGGGACACCCGGCTGTCAATATTGCCACTGTAGAGGGACAGACAGTCTGGTTGGACGTCCCTGTAGGTCACCTGCTGCCTGAACCTGTAGATGGAAGGGCAGTTAGGGATGGGCTAATTAAAAAAAAAGAAAGGGGATATGGTGAGCAGGTCGGGAGGTAGATTTGGGACCAGGGATAGTCAGCCATGATCTGATTGTATGGTGGAGTAGGCTCAAAGGGCTGAATTTGCCTACTTCTGCTCCTAATTCCTATGTTCGTATGTTAATAAATGCTGGTTTAGCCAATGATACCCACATCCCAAGAATGAATTTAAATGAGGTAAGTTGAAAGCATTTTCTAGCCATCATTTTTAATTTAAAATTTCAGATAATGAAATAAATGATTATGACTGAATTAAAATAGAAACAAAAGAATATGTAAACAAACTTTTAAAATATTTTTGAAATATTTGGATTGCTTTACTACTTATGGAGAAATTAGATATTTCACAGATATAAAAATTAGCTTCTCAGGGCCAGGTGTTTAGCAATGATGATGAGTCAGAATATCATTAAATTCATTCAACAAGGCATAATTTTTTCAAGGTTTTTAACCACAAGCCTAGTAGTGTAGAAAAATAAGCCATCATCAATTTGACTCTCATCTTGGGGTGGGGTGCAGGGAGGGGATATCTCAAAAACACATCCTCTTTGAAATTGAGTCACTGACAGGAACCTCTAGATTTTCTGTACTTGCAGGTTTCCAATGTTGATGGCAGTTTTGATTTGATTTGATTTGATTTAGTGTTGTCACATGTATTAACATACAGTGAAAAGTATTATTTCTTGTGCGCTGTACAGACAAAACATACTGTTCATAGAAAAGGAAACGAGAGAGGGCAGAATGTACTATTACAGTCATAGCGAGGGTGTAGAGAAAGATCAACTTAATGCAAGGTAAGTCCATTCAAAAGAAGCTGTTCTTTTTCCCGAAGGAAGAAGATGGAAGAGAGAATGTCCGGGGTGCATGGGGTCCTTAATTATGCTGGCTGCTTTGCCGAGGCAGCGGGACGTGTAGACAGACTCAATGGATGGGAGGCTGGTTTGTGTGATGGATTGGGCTACATTCACAACCTTTTGTGGTTCCTTGCAGTCTTGGGCAGAGCAGGAGCCATACCAAGCTGTGATACAACCAGAAAGAATGATTTCTATGGTGCATCTGTAAAAGTTGGTGAGAGTCGTAGCTGACATGCCAAATTTCCTTAGTCTTCTGAGAAAGTAGAGGCGTCGATGGGCTTTCAGTGGAGCAATGGCAATGACAATGATAGTTTCATCATCATTACCACTGAAAAACTAATAATATCCAAAAACTAATATCGGAAGGTTCATAGTACAAAGACATTGAGTTCTTCTGTTAACCTTAGGCAACACAACAAAACAGAAAACTGGCCCTTTATGCCATTGCTGTTTGCAGGATTTTACTAACTGGTTGCCAGTTTAAAACATTGATTGTGCTGAATGACTGTAAAGTATGATAATGTGCTAAATAAATGCTATTTTAATCAGCAGTATTAGCTATTTCACTTTGATCTGGTAATGATCACCTGTGAAATCAATAGTATTTATTTCAAAGTACAAAAAAAGAAGTATCACACAGGAACAGGCTCTTTGGCCCTCCAAGCCTGTGCCTATCATGATGCCCTAACTAAAGTAAAAAAAAGCGTTCTGCCCTTACTCGGACTGTATCCCTCTATTCCCTCCCTATTCATGTACCCATCCAGATGGCTCTTAAATGTTGCGACTGTGCCTGCTTCCACACTACCTCTGGCAACACGTTCCAGGCATCCACCACTCTCCGCATGAAAAACTTCCCCTGCACGTCTCCATTAAATTTCCCCCCTCACCTTGAACCTGCGCCCTTGTAATTGACACTTCCACCAGGGGCAAAATCCTCTGACTATCCACCCTGTCTATACCTCTCATAACTTTGTAGACCTCTATCCAGCCTCCCCTCAGCCCCTTTCTTTCCAGTAAAAACAATCCTAGTTTATTCAACCTCTCCTCATGGTCAGCAACCTCAAAGCCAGGCAACATCCGTGGTGAACCTTCTTTGCATTCTCTCCAAAGCTTCCACATCTTTCCGGTAGTGTGGTGAACAGAACTGCACGCAATATTCCAAATGCGGCCTAACCAAGGTTTTATATAGCTGCAATATGATTTACCAACTCTTGTATTCAATGACCCGGCCAATGAAGGCAAGCATGTCATATGCTTCCTTAATCACCTTGGCCACTTGTGTTGTCACTTTTAGGGAACTGTGGACCTGCACACCCAGATCCCTCTGTATGTTAATATTCCTAAAGGTTCTGCCATTTACAGTATAATTCACACCTACATTTGATCCTCCAAAACGCATCACCTTGCATTTGTCCGGATTAAACTCCATCTGCCATTTCTGTGCCCAAATCTCCAATCTATCTATATCCTGTTATAGCCTCTGAAAATCCCCAGTGCTATCAGCAACTCCGCCAATCATCATGTCATCCACAAACTTATGAATCTGACCACCCACATTTTCCTCCAAATCACTTATATATACTACAAAACAACAGAAGTCCCAGCACTGATCCATGCGGGAAACCACTAGCTACAGATCTCCATTCTGAAAAATACCCTTCTACCGCTATTCTCTGTCTTCTATGACCAAGCCAGTCTGTATCCATCTAGCCAGCCCACCCCGAATCCCATGTGATTTCAGTTTTTATACCAGTCTGCCATGTGGGACCTTGTCAAATGCCTTACTAAATGCCATATAAACTACATCTGCAGCCCTTCCCTCATTAGTTATGTTTGTTACCTCTTTAAACAATTCAATCAAGTTGGTGAGACATGACCTTCCCTGTACAAAACCATGCTGCCTGTCATTAATTCATCCATTTTCTTCCAAATCCTGTCCCACAGTATCTTCTCCAAAAGCTTCCCCACCACTGACGTCAGGTTCACTGGCCTATAATTTCCTGGGTTATCCCTGTTTCCTTTCTTAAACAAAGGAACAACATTGGCTATTCTCCAGTCCTTTGGCGCATTGCCTGTTGTCAAAGAAGATGTGAATATAATTGTTAAGGTCCTGGCTATTTCTCCCCTGACCTCCTGCAGTAACTTGGGATAGATCCCACCTGGCCCCGAGGACATGTCTACCTTAATTCAATTTAGGACACCCAGCACTTCCTCTTTCGATATATTGACATTCTCTAGAGCTTTCACACACCAATCCCTGACCTCAACATCTGTCATGTCCTTTTCTTTGATGATTACCAATACAAAGTACTCATTACAAATCTCACATACTTCCTGTGGCTCCACCCATAACTTCCTTTGATTGTCCTTCAGTGGGCCTACTCTTTCTTTTGCTACCCTCTTGCTCCTAATATATGAATGTGTATTTCCCTAGGGCTTTCTGTTTCACCAATTTTTGATGTATATTAAGGAGCTGTCATGATAACTGCCAGAAAAAGCAGGACAGATCCAATGTGGGCTATTTATTGGCCCATCAATTCACTCTCAATCATCAGCAAAGTGATGGAGGGTGTTGTTGACACTATCAAGTGACACTTACTAAGCAACAAGTTACTCTCCATTATTGAGTTGGATTCTACCAGGTCTACCCGGCTCCAGACCTCAGTACTTAGTTCAAGCATGAACAAAAGAGTTACATTTTTAGAGGTGAGGTGAGAATGGCTGCCCTTGACATCAGGCCACATTTGACTGTGCAGTATCAAGGAGGTTTTTCTATAAATGTGGATGAAATCAGCACAAATAGAGATAAATATGTCTGACATGATAGCCATTATAAAGATGTGGTTTCAAAGTAAGCAAGAAAGGAACCTGAATACGCAAAGGTATTTGCCATTTGGAAGGAGAGAAGGAAAGGAAAAGGAAATTTCAATATGGATGAATCAGCACAATGGTGAGAAAGGATCTTGGTTCATAAGATCAAGATGTGGAATCAGTTTGCATGGAAATAACAAAGGAAATGAGTCACTGGCAGGATTAGTTTATAGGTGTCCTAGCCATAGCCACTCAGTAGGACATCAAGTAATAATGGGGGTTTGCAAGAGGGGTATTACAATAATCTTGGGTAACTTTAATCTTCACATCAATTAGACAAATAGAATTGACAAAGGTAGCCTGGAGGATGAGTACATACAATGTATTCAGGGCAGTTTCTTGGAATACATTTTGAAATCTTCCAGGGAATAGGTTATTTTGAACCTGGTTATATATAATGAGACGGGATTAATTAAAAACCTCAAAGTAAAGGATGCTCTAGGCAAGAGTGATCATAATATGTCAGAATTTTATTGGGCATTAGATGGAGTTGGCCAACAAAACATTTGATTGAACGGAATTGAAAATAAAATGCAAGCAAAGTAACCAGGAACATAAAGATTGTAAGAGCTTTTACAGGTATATTTTAAAAATAGCTAAAGTAAACTTTGCTAGTTTACTAAAATGCTCCCAATCCTCAGACTTGCTTCTATTCTTTGCAGCATTGTAAGCATCCTCTTTTAATATAATACCATCCTTAATTTCCTGAATAAACCACAGATGGATCTTTCTTGCTGAGTTTTTCCTTTTCAATGAAATGTATTTTTGTTGAGCATTTTGAATTGTCCCAGTAAATGTTTCCCACTGTTTATTTACCTCCTAAAGTCTTTGACTATTTATCCAATCAACTTTGGCTAATTCTTCCATCATACCTAGTTATTTGGCTTTGTTTAAGATTCATGTTTGCAATTTGAATAAATTGTTTTGAAAATTAAGGTGGAATTCAATTGTATTATGATGACTAATTCCCAGTGGACTTTTTACTATGAGATTACAAATTAATCGTGTCACATTGCACAATACTGGATCTAAAATCGTTTTTTTCCAGAGTGGGTTACACAATATATTGCTCCAGAAAACTATCAGAAAAACATTCTACAACTCATCTTCTAGACCACCCCTCCCAATTTGATTGGTCCAGTCTATATAGAGATTGCAGAAAATAAAAGCTCAGGTACAGGGGTAACAAGATTGGCTGGCTAACAGGAAGCAGACAGTAGGCATAAATGGGTCTTTTTCAGGTTGACAAGTTGTAACGAGTGATGCGCCATAAAGATCAGTGCTGGGATCTCAACTGTTTACAATTTATATAAATGACTTGGATGGAAGGATTGAAGTGATGATTGCCAAATTTGCTGATGACACAAAGGTAGATAGGAATTCCCAGTGGACTTTTTACTATGAGATTACAAATTAATCGTGTCACATTGCACAATACTGGATCTAAAATCGTTTTTTTCCAGAGTGGGTTACACAATATATTGCTCCAGAAAACTATCAGAAAAACATTGTGAAGGGGGCATGAGGAGGCTACAAAAAGATATAGATAGATTAAGTGAGTGGGCAAAGATCTGGCAAATGCAGTATAAGGTGAGAAAATATGAAACTGTCCATTTGGCAGGAAGAATACAAAAGAAGCATATTATTTAAAGGGTGAGAGATTGCAGAGCTTCGAGGTGCAGAGGGATCTGGGTGTCCTAATAGAACATTATCATTTTTTGCAGGGAAACTGAATTCAAAAGTAGGGAGGCTATGCTTCAATCAGCCACGTTGATTCTACTTCATTTCCTTCTGAGCTAAGATTCTTCCTCATTAATGTTCATATCTCATCTTTTACTATCCTGGGTACCCCTCCTCCTTTGCCATTCTGCCTGTCTTTTTGAACTACTGTGCATCCTAGATTGAAAGACTTATTTTCCAAACTTGGATTTATTCTATGTGCTACCTGTGGTCAGGAAAGCAAATGGGTGGACCCTTAAATTAGGGCATCATGCCATCAAAGCATGCCCACCACCAGCCCACCTACTCTAACCCCAATCGGGGAAGAGCGCTTTTGGTGTATCTGTAGTCCAATTGATGTTCTTCATTCCCAGTTGATAGCCTCATCCTACCACTGTTCTGATTTAATGGGTGGCAGGAGGGACTGGAGCTCAATATATAGCCTGGCAGGTTTAACCATACAGACTGCTGGTTAGTTAAAGCAGGGGGAGTCTCCTCACTTCCTGGTGCCAATCGGAGGCTCCTTCCCACAGTTTTACCTCCCCATGTCCACCCTTCCTCCTTACACACGCAAGGACCTCTTCGCCTGGTCCCAGTGAGATCCCGGGTCTACCTGAATGTCCATGTCCATCATTGAATGCTCCTTCCTTTGTTTACCTGCAGCACTAGCTTTAGCCATTTCTTTGTAGATTTGCTGGTGTGAAAAGCTGCCAGCCTCCAATTGTCCAGCAGTTCCAAAGGGGCTGGACCTTCTCTTGGTGATTGACGGAAGTCCTAGCTCATATTAATTATAGGACGTTTATCCAAGAAAGCAGGGCAAGCTAGCTATGGTGGAGGCACACTCACCCCTGACATTTACATTACCCCAGTCCAACGCCGGCATCTCCACATCATTTACATTAGGGTGCAGGGAGCCGAGCTCACCCTTGTAATGTAGTCCCGGCTATGTAACCATGTCTCTGTAATAGCAAATTAGATTTAGACCATTTAACACTATTTATGCCAAAAGCTCACCTGTCGTATTGCAGATGCTACTTGTATTCAGCTAAAGAATTTTTTTTCTAGGATTATTCTACGTGACTTTTCTCTTTAGATTTCTAAATTTCCCTTCATCTCTCCCTCCCCCCAGCCCTCCTCTGTTAGTTTAAATGAACCATTGATATAATTGAAGTGTCTAAGATGACTAAAGTGCAAATGGAGAGAAACTATTTCCTCTGGTAGGAAAATTAAGAACAAGGAGAGAATTCAGGGCTGATATCATAAAGCTTTTAATTATACAAAAGTTACTGGAAACCTGGAACTCTCTCCTCTCAATAGTTGTTCATTTTGTCATTTCAGGACAGGTCAATTGAAAATTTCTAGACTGGGATTGAGAGGCTTTTATTAGGCAAATATATTAGGGATTACAGGATCAAAGCAGGTAGATGGGAGTTAAGATTTGGATCAGTCATGAATCAGTTGTTTGGCAGAACAGCCTACATCTGTCCCTGTGTTCATAAAAGTTACATTCAATCTAACTTCCACAGATTGGCACTTGTGTTTCTGAACAATGAAGCAATGTAACGAGACATTCTGCCAGATACTGCCTGGCCTGCTGAGTATTTCCAACATAATATGTTTGTATTAATGTAAGGAGAACTCTTCTTTACAAATTCACCCTGATATCACTGCAAAGCCTACCTTACATCAAAACAATTCGCAATGGTAAGCTATTGTCTTTTCCAATTTCATTCCATTTCCCTCTGAAACCTCTTAATGAATAAATTACATACAACAACACTTAACTCCAGAGACTGGAGCACATAATCTTGGCTGGTATTTTAATATCCTGCTAGAGGAGCGCTGCAGTGTTGGAAGAGCTGCCTTTCAGAATGACATAATGAAGCCCTGCCTGCTCTCTCGGGTGGACTAAAAATATCCATTGCACTATTGCAAAGAATACTAATGGCTAATATTTACCCCTCACTCAGAACTATCAGCACGGATCATCTAGTCATCATCACATTGCATCCTATTTCCTACCTTACCATAGTTGGGACACTCGAAAAGTACTTCATTGGTTGCGTGTAGCGCTTTTGGGGGGTTCTGAGGTCGGGAAAGACCATAAATGTAACTATTTCCTGTGCAAAAACTATTTCCTGTGCAAAAACTATTTCATTTATTAATTCCAGTAAACAGAGGCGACTATTTATTGGCGGATCCTAAGTTTTTTTAGGATGTGCCAATGATGTGTGAGGCAATGTTATATATTCAGTTTCACACAGTTAATTGGAAAGAAATAAAGGCGTGCGTGTCTGTGGCGTCTTTCACGAGTTTAGGGCAATCCATAAGTGGTTCAAATCTAACAAGATATTTGTGAAGTGTAATTAAAACGAATTCTGTTAAGCTTCTGTTCAGGGTCACTTCATTCTTAGTTGGTAAGAATAACAAGATCTCCTTGCAAATAATTCTGGTTAGTTTATATTTGGTAAAAAAAAACTCCACAATGAACAAAGTAAAAACAGCTTCCGTCCCTTTACAGTAACCAATACAAAAAAAGACTGTTGGTTTTTAATGGCTTTATTTTGTTTCGTGTTTACAGCTATAAGGCCTCAGTTCTCAATGGCACTTAACTCGGAACATCATTATGTAAAAATATACAGCATTGTCTGATTAACAGCAGCCCAGCTTCAGATTGTAAACTGCTTTCTGAAATTGTCCATCCTTTAAGGATCACTTACTGCCGCTGGCTTGGACTTTCATTGCGTTGACGTAGTGCGAAGATGAATATAGTCTGGTCACGGTAAACTGTCCTGAGAAAGTATTAGGTTTGTTTTAATTAATCCTGCTACAATGCATCGTCAGTGATTTTCTGAAAATCATGACCTTTTCTTTTGCCAAACAAAAATGTATTTTCGTTCAAATTTGATATCGCAAGTTAAGTTTTTATTTTCTCCAAACACAGCAGATTTTACTTTCTCTGTTTTCCATCCTCGATTGTGCTTTTTTCCCCCTCATTCCACTATCAGAATGACAAGTTGTTGCGAAAACCGACAAGGTTTTAAACTCCACTGTCCGTTAATGTCTCCAGTTTTGGAGTAAGGCACTTTATTGTACACAGCTCACTCAAGTAGATTTGAGTCAGTAACTCCTCCGCTCCCCCCTCACTCTTCTTGGAGACGAAAAGTTCTACCTTTGTTTTGCAATATATTGGAATATGTAACGTGACAATGCATTAAGATACAAAGCAATGTGAGAAGAGCTCTGGGGCCTTACTGAAGGGAACCGGAGTGGGCACCTAATCGGCGCTAAAATGGTCAGGTTATAACTAACCGGGTGCTGTAGTGTTTCCTGTATGTGAAATAAAGTAAAAAGTTTAGATTTCGTGGTAAAGACATTTGCTGATTTTTTCTTCTTTAACTGCTCTTCTCTCTGGCTCCAAGGGATTTTTTGTTTCTCTGTAATGAGAAAGTGTAACATGGGATTACTGTTCTGAGGAAATATTAGGCAGACAGTATTTCTTTTGGCTGGAATAATTGTCAGAGTCGAGAGATTTCCCGGAGATACACGGTCGCCCGAACTGGCGGATTCCCGCATTTTTCTCAACACCCGACAAGGGGGCGGGAAATATGGTCAAGTCCACATCCCCTTCCTCCCAGGCAGAGGTGTATTATTAACCCTTTTAATCATCTTTTGTTTATTAGTGTCACAAGTAGGCTTACTGCAATGGAGTGAAAATCCCCTGGTCGCCACATTCAGATGCCTGTTCGGGTACACTGAGGGAGAATTTAGCATGGCCAATGCATCTAACCCGCACATCTTTGGACTGTGGGAAGAAACCGGAGCACCGGGGGAAACCCACGCAGACACGGGGAGAACATGCAAACTCCACACAGACAGTGACCCAAGGCTGGAATTGAACCGGAGTCCTTGGCGCTGTGAGGCAGCAGTGCTAACCATTGTGCCACAGTGCCGCCCTTTGATATTTTAAGCTTCATGTGGCATTGTTTGTTTTGGGCGATTCCCCTTTAAGGGGCTTCCCTCCTTACTCTGTCCTTCAGTTTGTTTAATTTCGTTAAATTGTTTTGCCAAGAAGAATGGCAGGACGGAGTTCAGGACCTCACAGGGAAACATCTCCATGCTCAGGGTCCCTTGTGGTCCTAACTCTTCTCACATTTCCTCGAGGGCAGTCGAAACGAGGGGAAAACACAGATTGCGAGAGTTTAACGTTCAGCCAATGCTGCATTTTCCAATCTGTTCAATACCAGTCGCAATTATTTAAAACAAACTTCGTCGATTTTCCATAGATCCGTTCAGCAACTTGCTGGTGAAGTGGGACTAAATTAATCCAGAACCACTGGACCAGTCGGCTTCACTTTGATCTCAAGTGTGGACATGTTGAAAGTTTCCTGTTTGATGCTGAGCTGTGCCTCAAATGGATTTGTCTCACACTGTATCAGAGTCACTGCTTTTCTGGATTAATTCGAGAGTACAGTCCACCAGAGCAGAGTGCTTCTTTATTCTGGAAGTATGGAATGTCCCTCATGATGCCCGGGAAAGAGTACTCCATCTGGGGGCGAAATGGCAAGGTTGGCATCAGGCCAGAGGTGACATAAGGTGACATGAAAGTGGGGAGGCCTCGGCCGGGGTTTGAGTAGGCTAGGCGAAGCGGGTTCACCCCCAGCCTGGGGTTCAGCCCGTACAGGTTGGCGGGTGCTCCGAAAACCGCGCTGGATTGCAGGGGAGAGAAGGCAGACTTGGAGCTGCCGGAAAGGCCGGCTAAGGTGAAGTGGGAGGCTCGCTGAGGTTCCCCCGGCTCGGACGCGGTGCACTCCGCATCTTTGACCTGTCCCTTGGCTTCCTTCCCGTTCAGCACTTGCTCGATCGCCTGGACCACGTCTCCCTTGCAGCCCGCTAGGATGCACTCCAGTCTGTCTCGCTTGTGGCTGGGGAAGACCTTGGTGAGGATGTCAATGGGCGCCCTGTGGTTTGAGGAAGAGCCGGGCAGGTTGGCCATCACCTTTGCCAGCTCCTTGGGTTTCTCGCACTCGTTGCTCGAGTCGCCATCCGAGGGGGTGACTGAGCGAGGGCTGTCCGCGCCTTCCGACGGAGGATCCGGCGAAGGGGAGAGCTGAGTGGACTCGTTCTCCGAGGCTTCGGCGTTTCCTGCTTTATCCCTCAGATTAGTATCAGTCCCCTCCGTCTCTGGAGCGAGGGAGTGTGAAGGCTGAAGCACCGATCGGCTCACCAAACCGTTGTAAAACAACTCGTATTTGGGACTCTTTTGCCCTGTTAAAAAAACAGAAATGTTCAATCCAGGGGCAGGTACCAAAGTGGCAGATCAATGAAAAAATACAAATGTAATATACACAGAAGTGGGAAAACTGCGTATATGGTTAGAAATTTTATGGAGAATTGCATGTTTATTTTGTTAAAATCAGTGAACGAAAAGTGGACTAAATAATCAGAGGTCACATTTACCATTGCTGGAGGGTTATCTCCGAGGAGTGGCTTATATCAATAAATGATCTCTACTATATCAGGATGAATACATGTTACAAGATAACACACTCGAGATTTGCTGCTCAATAGTTTTACCTACATTTGAATTATTCCAGCATTTAACTGTTCATTATAAATGAAAGTATTTACTGTACACCTGAATCAAATGACACAGATTAATAATCCGCACTACTGTCATCTTTTTATTTAGAATTCGTTGAATTACACACAGATTATGTGTTTCTTTTTTTAAAAAAAGTTATTCGAGGTCTGTTATCAATATTTTTTTAAAAACAGGCCGCTGTAAAATCTCCAGCATGGGCTAATCCAACAAAGGCAGGAGCATTTTACAGGCAGCTTCCAATTGAAGAACTGGACGTGTCTCAGATCAGATTTTAACATATTTTCTATGTTGCATTAAGTGGAGCCACGGCTCCTCCCAGGAGCATCTTACTGTCTTTGAAGTGGATAGTAAAGCATCACAGCGGTTCAAAGAAGGCTGCTCACCATCATCTCCTTCTCAAGGGCAATTAGGGATGGACAATAAATGGCAGCCTAGCCAGCGACGCCCACATCCCGAATGCAAGAAAAAAGTAACCTTGGAGGGTTCAGCAATCATTTCCTGGTTCCTTTTCCTATCGGTGTGTTGGTAAGGATTGCAAATTACAATTTTGATACAAATACGTTGCATAAAATATCCGTATGTAACAATGGCGGAAATGTGATCTGATTATTTCATGGCAGTTATTTATGTCGGGAGGCCAAAGATAGGGACCCCACTTATCGCTGGCCAGCTTACAGAGAGACACATTTCATTTTTCCAATCTCCCCTCCAATGTAGTTACATTTCCCAAAGCACGCCCATTATTTTATCTCTATACGTTCTGTAGGGCAATCAATCTCTAAATATCCTTCCAGGGCAAGGATACTTTTTATAAAAAAAATAATGCTGCAATTTGTTTGGAACGCATTCAATTCAATGTTTTAATTTTGATTTCACTAATATACACGAAAATTAATTAGAGGTTATTAGTGTTTTAAGGTAGCACCCCTCAGAACGTAAGAAGATTATATTTCTTTCAACCAGCCTGCATACTGTTGTATATTTATCCTCTGCTAGTGAGGCAAGTTCTAACTATACCTACTGTTAATATTGTTAAATTTACTTCATATACACAAGCTGAATGTGTCACATAACCGCCCGACCCTCACCCCACCCTCACCCACAACTCCCCCAGCAATGTATACACTCTCCTTTTAAATGAATGAGTTATTTTCATTGTGGAGTCAAGTTTTGTCTTCGAATATAATTTTCCTACATCCCGGAAAAAAAAACTTTTCCTTGGCCCCAGACACACTACGGTTTGCCCACGGAATATTGATTTGCGTGTTATTTTCTGCATTGAAGTAAATTGAACTGCCTTTATCATTCCAGTGTCCTGTCCTACATTATCCCACTGTGAAAGCATTCGATCAAAAAAGTTTCTTCGTCTGGACGGATCATCATTTTATGCCATTCAGAGCAATATTCGTTCACCATGGGAGTGAGTTAATGTCACAATCAATCCTGGTGTTGGAAAACAATATTGTAGCTTTCCACATCCATCTCCTAACAAAGTGCATCTCACTGAAAAAGGTCTGGTCGCTTCAGCAAACGATTTTAAACAAATTACAACCGATTAGAAGCCAACATTGGCTGAACTACTTAAGCTGCACTTTCGAGACAATCTAAATCCCTCGTTACCTTTCTGGTGAAAAGTCATCGACCTGAAAACATTAACTCCGTTTCTCTTTCTCCACAGATGCTGCTTTACCTGCTGAGTATTTGCAGCATTTTCCTGTCTTTTTTATTACCTTTTTGGGTTGAGAAGTTTTTAAAATAAAATCGTGTGCTGATTGAATAATAATATTTAAACAAACTCTTTGATTCTTGCTAATTCCCCAAAACTCCATGTTTTATAAACAGGTGGCATATATGGTGTCAGAGTCAACAGCACATTGTTCAAGACTGCAAATAAGACAACCCCGGTTATACTCAGAACGAATTAGTTCCCCACGAAAGAGAGTCGAAGGATTTTAAAATGAACTGGGAAATTTCCTGTTATTTCTACGTTTAGTATTTTGTTTAAAATCGCTTAGATCTGCTGGTTCTTTATGCAGACAGATTTAACCCTGGTGTAAAGTGGGATCGAAACGTCTCTGACTCACGTTTAAACTGTTTGGACCAATCAACTTAACTCACACTGTCTCTCGCTGAAATGTGGCCAAACATAAATCATAGCTCCCTAAATTCAAAATATCACCTTCCAACTGAAACCTGCATTCGATCATTTATTTGCAGTATCGCTGCCCTCGTTTAGTTTGGTCGTCGTGCGGCGAGATCAGGCACATCACTACTATTGGAAACGTTTGTCTGAGGAATGCACCGAGGCTTCACCGCTGATTTGAACATTTAGATAATGAACCTGTCACTGCTGGGACGATAATCAGATCCTGGCAGCTGTGACTCGAATACTCCGGGCATGTATTGGATGTACGAACAACTGTTAAAACTGGATCACTAAGTTTGAACATTGAGAAACGACTGATAGACAACCCAAATGATGCCTGGAGCAACACTGCACCGTTCTTGCCATACTGCATAATTTAAATGTACATTATAAACTGTCCTTGGGAGGTTTCTAAACTGATAAGTGACTTATATTCAAATGATAGCCCGTCACGATATGGAAAACAGTGGGGCTCTGCAAGCACTGGTAACTCAGTCTTGAAAATAATTTCGGATTTATGATATTAACTTACTTCCAGAAATATAGTTGAAAAATCAATAATGAACCACTAACTACATTCAAAAATGGTGTTATAACCGTTCGGTAATAACCTGCTGTGGGGAACGGTTTCCATAGTAGTGGGGATGGGTAACAGAGGCAAAATTTCTCGGCCTTTCGGCTGAGATCAAGCGTCAGATCAAGCCCACAATGGGGTGCAATGTCCTTATCTTGTCAAAGGCCAAATACTGGGTTTGCTGGAATCTGAAACAAAAACAGAAAATGCTGGATAATCTCAGTAAGTCTGACAGCAACTGTGGAGGGAGAATAGAGCCAACGTTTCGAGTCTGAATGACCCTTCCTCAGAGCTAAAATGAGCTTATCTTGTCAGCTTGGACCTTGTTTGTCTCCATTGTGGGCACCGCGAATTGGATTCAATTGGATTTTGAATTTGGCTTTTGGAACAAGCAAGGAATGGATTTGGGTTTGCCCGGTCAATTCTGAGCATTGGCTTTGTAACTTTAAGGATGGAGTAAAACATTTAAAAAATACAAATTGTATTATGTATTGGTCCAATTTGTGTCTTAATTGTGACATAAACCTGCCACAATTAAGACACAAATGGTCCGGTTCCGAGCAGGTTTTGCTGTAAGAGAAGTTCACACTAATGGTTTAATGCCCGGGTTTGCGGTGGCTGACTTACCGTCTTTCTGCTTCTGGTACTCGGCTCCGAAGATCTCGTAAGGCGTGGAGACGGCTCTCGATCCCGGGATGATGCTGTTGGCGGCCGCGGCAGCCGCTGCCATGGCCAGGCCGGCCTCGGCGGCCCCTCCTCCGGCGTACATGAACTGCAGCTCCCTGGCCTCGTTCTCCTCCTGCGCTTGCTGCCGCCGCAGGGCCACCTGAGCGGCCATGACCCGCTGCCTCTCGGCGATCAGCATGCACTTGGCGCACATGCAGTCCCTCCAGCGGCAGAAGCGCTTGTGGCCCTTGAGCGCCGACACCACGCCGTGGTTCCTGCAGCGGGCGCACTTGGGGGTCCGCGGGTACCGCTCGGCTGCCGAGGCGGCGGCGGCCGCGGCGGCGGCGGCCCGCAGCAGCAAGGCGGGAGGCCGGAGCAGCGAGTTGGTGCCCGCCATGGAAATGGGCACGGCGGCATGGTTGGGCGGCACGCAGGAGCCCGGCAGCGGGGCGGAGGGCAGTGAGCCTCTGCCATCCATCCTGAATCTGATCAGCCCTGACCACAAGCGAGCAACTCCAGCCCCCTGATCAGGACAAGAGCGATATGACCAAAGATCTCTTTATATCAATGGGGAGCTGCTTTTACAGCTGCACCCTTAAAACAAAAACAAACATGGTTTAAACAATCAAACTAAAAGATGCACCAAAAAGTGCTGGGAGGATCTACAGACCAGTTATTGCACCCGCATGAAGCGTCACTCAACAGCCCGCACCTCCCAGCATTACTGCAAATGTGACATGCTGGGAATAATTTTACATCAGTAAAATCTACTTTTTATATAGAAAAAGAATCAACTGTCTCTTTGGATCAAACCCGACTTTAAAAAGTTAGGTTTTGTAACACACACACGAACACACAACTATTGTATCCGTCAAAGGATTGAAGCGCTCAGTTGTTTACTAGGATGCGGCTGCTCTTGAACTCGCCCAGTCTGTGTCCAAGTGCAATGTTGTGAGCAGGCAGCCGCTGTAAATGAGAAATAGTTGACAGTCACTGGACTGACCCTGGGAGCTGCCCCCGCCTGTCTCCAGCTGCCTGTCAATCACCCGCGGCGGGGGGGAGGGAACAGAAGGGTTCATTGGCTGGAGCTCATCACCAATGGCAGCTCTCTGACCTCTCATTGGCTGCTCCCGGTTGAGTCACATGCCCTAACCCAGACTGAGATAGGGGTCCTTCTTGTCCGGGGATGTATACTGACCTTCACTTATACTCAGTGTGTTAAAACAGAAGTGGCTATGGTGAAGGTCATTCCATATCTCAGTTTGTAACCCCAGAAGTACCCCCATCTCAGTGTAGAAGTGGGGCAGTGGCCATGTGACTCAGCTGGAAGCAGCTAATGAGAGGACAGAGAGCTCCCATTGGTGCTGAGCGCCAGCCAATGGGTGAAGAATCTGACTCCACCTCCCCCCCTCACCGCTCCCGTGATTGACAGGCGACTGGAGAGACAGGGGCCCGTCCACTATTATCCATTTATCATTGGCAGCTCCGGCCGAGCCATGAATGTATACATATCACATCCATCGCAATTGTATGGAGGCACCTCAGAGTGCAACATGCTCCATGGAGTAAAGTTAAATATCATTACACTTTCCTAATGACCATGTATGGAATGTTCTTTTAAATCTTTTATGAATTAAGTATCTTGCTCCTATTCTTCGCTCGGCTGCTTCCGAACAAGAGTAATTGCAGGGGTACAGAAACTCCTCAATATACCGTTAGTTCAAGATTTATAGATCTTCCGATAGTTTTTCAACCTACTACGCGTTAATTCCTTTTTTTATTTCCGCCGAATCTATTTGTAAGTTATCTAGAGTAATTAGCATAAATAAGCATACATATATATGTGGCCATTTTTGGAGAGAGTCAGTTCTGTTTGTTTGACATTTTGGATATTTTTTTCCGAACAGACAGAATAACATATATTTGGTTTCTACATTTTACTTAGAATGTAATTTAGAATTTTGGTTGCCAAGTTCTCGTTGAATAGAATCGCCTCACTAAAATAATACTTGATGCAATTGTGGAACGTCTAGATACAGAAACATTTCAAATACACACCCACTGCAAAGCAAACATATTTCGCAAATATCGTTTTGCTTGAAAGTTAGGAATAGGGAATCTTGCCAGGCTACTTGGAATTTCATCTAAACGGAGCAATTCAGAAATCTAATCTTGGGTATATTGATATAAAGTTGCAACAGCGAACTAACGTTTATTAATATTTGATGTTGCCGAACATTTTACACAGCGGCCCATTCGCTACATGAGAATTTGCTGAAAGTGTCATTACGTATTAACGATTGTAAGGGTAGGGTCCATATAATCCTGCTGAGAAAGGTTATTCATTTCACATAGCAATGTAGCTATGAAAATAGCTGTGGATTCATCACACAATAATTCACGCACTTTTCCTATAGATGTTGTAATTATGCAGATTATTCATTAATAGCTTAATTAGTTTATCCTCAATTCATTTTATCTTATTTTAAAGCTAAACGAATATTCACACAGAAACCTAATTTCAGAAGTTACAATTTATGTAATGTGTGCATAAGTGTTATACTTTTTTTCAGAAAATTGTTGGTACCTCGTATAAACTGGATAAATTCAGGATGAAGAATACGTTTTAAAAGTTAAATATAGTTCAATCGATTTATGTAAACGCCAGTTTATCGAAATTGTTTGAAATGACTAAATTAACCAACTCCCGACATACAGGCAAGAACCTTGCCTTTTTACAACAGTGCACAATTAAAAGGGCTGTTTCTTCAGTTTAGATTCCTCAAAATGAGTAAATAAGTGACCTTTCATACCTTTGCATTTTTCAGCGGGCCAAATGCCCGAAGTAGGGTGAGACTTGAGACAGCTTGTTCAACCCAAAACAAAAGCCTCGGTGTGGACATTCTAAAAGCTTGGGCGAAATAGAAGATGGTTAAAAATGTGGCGCAGCAAAGCGTTACCATAGCGGACTAAATCTCACTTCCCTCTGTCTTGAATTTGCTGGGGATAAATAAAGTGGATTCAGTTTATTATGACCCCCAAAAAGGAATCAGCTCATTGCAAAACCCCGGGGTTTAATCGTTCACCTATTTCTCGCATATTGGTTGCACTGGGTTTAAGTTTACAATACAAGAGGGTGGTGGAGATTTTCTCCCCTTTTGGCATACTTCTGTATGTATATCATGTATTTAAAAGCTTTGTTACAACCGTGGATACATTTAATAGTTCGGACAGAGACAGGATATATATCATCTATTTTAAAATGGTGTTGCACATTTAAATCTCAACTCCCAAAACAACCTTGGAAATAAAAAAACAGCCTCCTTCGCCTGCGTATCACCCTCGAAGTATCATTTCCACCACACCCTCTCGATGAGTTAATTTTTCATGCACATTTCCCCCTTTACATTTATATCTTAAGTGTATACAATTTCTGCAGCGTTCCTGCTCCTGTTACTTTCGTACAATTTCAGGTATATTTTAGACATATAAGAATTAGTCGGCTCTTTCTGTAATCGAGCTGATTCAGAAGCAAACCCTTTCAGTCAATAGATGACTGTAATTAAATATAACCACTTGCTCAAACGAACACGATCTAATTGCAATACCTCCAGCCAAGGGCATTTTATATTGCTATAGAGTGGAACCCGATCCAATATTTTTTAAAAATAGGAAAGGTCAAACGGTAACCCTAATCTTTGGAAGACTGTTAGCTGCTCACTCGCACGCACTAACGTGTACAGTTCTAGATTATTCAAATAATACTATAATTTATAACTATGCGTTATTTGCACTCTATGATGACCAGTCGTAAATTTATATATATATTTAAAATTGTGGTTATTATGCAAATACGCATATTTCAAAGACTGAAGAAGTATGTTTTCCCCAGGGTTAAAATTTTAAAGAGGCGACCCGGGTACAAGGGGCCGAATAGCCTCTATGATATTGTTCTATGATGTCGTTCTATGATGTCTGTGTGCAGTTTGCACATTCTCCCATGTCTGCGTGGCGCCTGCGGGTGCTCCAGTTTCCTCCCATGGTCCAAAGCTGTGCAGATTAGGTGGATTGGCCATGCTAAATTGCCCCTTAGTGTTAGCGGGGTTAGAGGGTAAATACATGGGGTTTTGGGGATAGGGCCTGGGTAGGATAACATCCAGTCTGTACAGGTTTGATGGGCCGACTTTTGTATAGGGATTCTATGATTCAGAGGAACATATTTGTGTAAGGATGGCTGCGAATTATTAATACTAAATGGCTGTATTTTAAGATATTGGTGAACACCTTTCTTTACTATGAACACTGCTTGTTATCCAGCGCCCACAACCAGCCATCGGGGCCTTATAAGCAAAGCTGTCTCCATGGTTGGAGAGAACAAGGGGTAAAGACTTCAATCCTGCAGTTCATGCACTTGCACAGGTCCAGGTACGATATGATATCTCATTATATAGTGAGCCTTATGGGAGGGAGGGGGGAGGAGGAGGGGGCAGTTTAAACCACTACAGACAATGCAAAAAAACTATAGTAAAAGCAAGACAACATGTTTTGCAGATATTAGATTATTGGATTTAACATAAAACATAGTCAAATTCAGCTTGACTGGGCGTTTGAATCTTTTCATATGGCAAAACACGCATTCAGTAGCAAACAGCATATGTTCTTACTGTTAGAGTTACAGTCGCTAGCTAGTAATAATCAAGCATTTTATTTGGATAACTTTAATAATAGTAGTCAGCATCTGAACAATACCCCCTTAGATCATGATTGCCTTTTACTGCATCTGCTTAACTATGGGTTGCGTTATTTGCTTTATGAATCAAGTAAGCGGACTAACATATACATTACCAAACTGGAAGGATTAAATGAATGTCTTGATTTATCAGTGGTGCAATCCTTATTCTGTTTACTAAGCTGTATTTGTTTAACCAGCAGCTAGAGTGTCATTAACAATAAAAGGTGCAGGTTCCCACATGTTCTATAGATTTCCTTCCTCGTCAGTTGATAAAACTCTTGCTGTTCGATTCTTAGGGCTATTTGGATCACATGATAAAAAAAATCTTTATAATGGAGTAATCCTCGCATGCATGAGCTACTCTTTAATGAACACAGGCTCACTACTCCATTCACAATTTTAATTATTAATGCTGTCTCGCAGATAAAACATGCAATTATCACACCCTGCAGCTCAGCGAGACTATAGGAGTTGTAAACAACAAAGCCATGATATAATAACCAGGCGTTTACCAAAAAAAATACACAATCAGGAAAACGGGGCAAATGCTTTCTTTCTTTTCACTTATCGCAGAGTCTCCATGATAGTATTTCCTTTCCGAAGTAAACTTTAAAATCTAAAGTCCACAGCAGTAACAGAAACTATATGCTAAAGAGTCGGTTGACCCATTTTGCAGTTAATGCATTGTACGTAAGGACAATCTATTCGTTTACAACAGCGTCAGTGAAAACTTCTATAGCGAAGCCGCGAAGACAACTGTGCGCCAACCTTCCCGAGTTACCGGATAATCAGTAAATACCGCAAAACTATTCGTGCGGGGCTATCTTAAGCGTTTCTGCTTTTATACACCCAGTCAAGTGAAGTAAAGTTCACGATGGAAGTTAACGCGAACTGGTTATGATGTAGAAACCACTCGTCTCTGTAATACAAAAATCAATTTTGTATTAACTGATACAAAACAGTTAATTAGAAAACAAAATTTAAGATAACTATCAAAATCCAAGTTACAAGAGTTTTCCACGATTCAGCTTGGCTCAGCGTTTGAATCTTTTAATATGGCAAAACAAACACACAGGAGTAAACAGCGTATCTTCTTACTGTTAGAGTTGCAGTCGCTAGCTAGTAAAATAATCAAACATTTTATTTGGATAAAATTAATAATAAGTCAGCATCCGAACAATACCCCCTCAGTTCACAATTGCCTTTTCCTGCATCTGCTTAACCATGAACGCTGGAATAAAATATTTGGTGGCTCTTTACTATTTGATCAGATAATAGCATTATTTGACTATGCAATAGACCTGAATCAATGCTATCCCTTTACAAGAACATTTTCTGTTGTTATTTAATGGAAGAACATTTAATTTCTAGGTCTGTACAATTGTTCTATAAAATTTGTGTTTTCACAAGGGTAAGTATTTTGCACTTTCGGATCAAAGCTCTACAGTCCCGCCCCATCCATTTTTGAGTGATGGTGGACAATTAGCAACTAACGGCAGAAGGCGGCTCCATTAAAATCCCCAAACACAATAATGACAGAGCCCAGCACGTGGGTGCGATAGGGAAGGTTGAAGTGCAAAGTGCATGACCCATTTCACCCCTCCACCCCCACCATCTCAGCTAACTTATTTCACTCTCGGTGATTTTTATTAAAGTTTATTTATTCCTGTCACAAGTAGACATACATTAACACTGCAATGAAGTTACTGTGAAAATCCCCTAGTCACCACACTGAGGGAGGATTTAGCATAGCCAATACACCTAACCAGCACAACTTTCTCGGGACTGTGGGAGGAAACTGGAAGACCTGGAGGAAATCCACAGGGGGAAAACATGCAGACTCCACACAGACAGTGACCCAAGCTGGGAATCGAACCCTGGCACTGTGATGCAGCAGTGCTAATCGCTGTGCCACCGTGTCACCCTAAGGAAGCACTGAGAAAACTGGATACAGCTTTGGCCATGGGTCTCCATAACATTCTATAGAACTGAAATCTTGCTCTCCAGAGCTACACCTCCACATTGGCTGTTCTGTGCGACTGCAGCATTGGCACTTGCCCGCAAATGTGGAACATTGCCCAGGTATGCCCTGTCCATGTTAAGCAGGACCAATTCAGCCAATTATAGTTTATCAAACTACTCTTTATCATCAATGAAGTGATAGAAGGTGTCATCGGCAGTACTATTGAACGGGACTTACTCACCAATAGGTTTGTTATGGACATTCCCAGGGCCATTCAGCCTCAGATCTCATTATAGCCTAGATGAAATAGTTGATTTTCAGAAGTGAAGTGAGAGTGACTGTGCTTCATATCAGGGCAGCATTTGACTGAGTGTATTATCAAGGAGACTGAGTGAAATCAAAGTAAATGGGAATTAAGGAAAATGCCTGCACTTTCTGAAGTCATACCCAGCACAGTGGAAGTTAGCTGTGATTGTTGAAGACCAATTATCTCAGCCCCAGGACATACTTCTAGGAGTCACTCAGGGAAGTGTCTTTGGTTCAAATCAACTGCTTAGTCAATAACCTTCCCTTCATGATAAGGGCAGAAGTGAGAATATTCACCAATGATTGCCACGTTCAGTTCCATTCACAAATTTTCAGATAGGTCAGTACATGCAGCAAGATCTGGACAGCATCCAGGTTTGGACCGATAATTGATTCTTGCCACAGGTTCCATATCCAATGACAGAGAATCTAAACACCTCCTTTTGGAATTCAACAGCATTACCATGATCAAGTCCTCCACGAGCAATATCTTGGGAGTTAACATTGATCAGAAATGTAAGCTGACATAAGTCAAAAATAAAATATTACAGATGTTCTAAAAACAGAAATTCTGGAAATTCAGCAAGCCTGGCAGTTTCTGTGGAGAGAGAAAGAGTTAACATTTCAGGTGGAGGCCTTCTGATTAAAGATCATGACCTGAAATGTTAACTGTTTTCCACACTCTCTACGAATGCTGCCTGACATGGAAATGTTGAAAATAGGAGTCGGAGTAAGCCATTCGGCCCTTTGTTGCACTGCTTCACCATTCATTATGATCATAACTGATTATCCAACTCAGTAGCCTGAGCCTGCCTACCCCCACATCCTTTGATCCCCTTCACACCAAAAGCTCTTTCCAACATGCTGAATATTTACAGAATTTTCTATTTTTAATGTCAACAAATATTAAGGCTAGAAGAATAGGCTAGATGCTGGTATTCCCTGGCAAGTAACTATTTTTTATTTTTGTATGTTTCTGACTCCTCAAAGCTGTTTCACTATCTACAGGGCACAAAGCAGAAACGTGATTGAATATTCTCCACTTGCTCAGATATGTGAAGCTCCAACATTGAAGGAGCTCGACACCACCAAGAACAAAGCAGCCCATTTGACTGGGACCCCATTCACCATCTTAGATATTGAATTCCTCCACCACCAAAGCTGTGAGCCTGCAGTGTGTACCATCCACATGATTGTCACAACTTGTCAAGGCACCTGCAAAGGCACTTTCCAAATACATGCCCTCTACCACCAAGAAGGACAAGGGGAAGACAAACATGCTAACAGCACTACTGGCAAGTTCCTCCCTTGGGGGGGGGGGGGGGGGGAGGGGGGTGGTTTTAAAGTTGACCTTTCCAGTGAAACTCTTATCCCAAGAATGAATTTTAAAAATCTGAGTTATCATAACAAAAGCCTAAGAATGAATCCCAATGATGATAATTGCTTACATATTCTATTTGGATAATAGGGATGATAGATCAAATATAATAAATTCAAAACAATTCAGGTATTATAGGAATATTTACATTTTGAAGTTTAATCAATTTCCTTAGAAACACTTAAACTTCATTATATTGCAAATTGAAGCAATAATGATCTATTGCCCTGTGACAACAATTGTATTTCTCAATTTACAATGGAACTTCAGTAACACTGTAAACTCAGAGCTCAAAATGACAATTCATATGACAAGTTGATTGTTTGACAAATTTCAGGGAAGTGTTATGTTAGGCAATTTTACTGTAATTTCAGTCAGCCAAATGGATATCTCTTCCATTGATTACATAGACTACATTCTACCTATGTTCACTACATTGTACGACATAGAAAGAGGAAATATCATGAAACTATCCCAGACAGATAGTTGTTTTATACCTTTTCTATTAATCAGTTATCCTTACTGTTTAAAATTATATAAAGCTGACAAAACAATCATTTTTAAAATCATTTTCACTTAAATATGCTGTCCCTTTATTTTTTGAAAATATCTCTATTCAGCTTTCAATTGACTGGAAATGTTGCAATTTGAATTGAGACAGAGCAAATTGCTTAAAAATCCAAGGCCATATTCCAAGGTGAAGGTGAGAGACAGACAAGTCAACCTCAGCCAAGGCATCCATCAAAAATCGTAAATGTCTAATGCAGAGACATTAAAATTCAAAGTGCTGGTCATTGTACCAATGGCTGCTATAGACAGACACACCCAGAATCTCTTGCAAATATGCAATGGGTGAAGTATTTCAAGGCAAAGCTGCCCATATCACCTGCTTAAGGGTGCCAACTCTACCTGAAACCTACCAGTGAACCAAGGTCTCATAATCATTACATTTTTTACATTTGACCACATTCAAGAAATTATATTTGCATCTGAAATCTAATGGGAATAAAAAGGTAGGAAAAAATATTAATATGTGACAAAATGAAATTATCTATATTTGAATATATGGATCACATGCTCACTTTTGCAAAGCATTCATAATTTGAATTTTGAATGGCTCACAAACAAATTGATAGTTAAGTGCTGTTCCTTATCCTTGTTGTTAAATTGCTTGAGCAATTACCAAAAACCTGGCAAAGATGATACACCTGCAATAATGACTCTCACATTTTGTAAGCAGCTAAATTGCTATTTTGTGCATAAGAATTATGAAAAGTCTGTTCCACCAGCTGTGGAATGTATAATATTTGTACATACTGGGACCTTTGGGAAAAGGATCCCTCATTAATCCACAAGATTCAGCTTACTTTACAATTACATTTATTCAGCCAACCCTGCTCCAGTAATTGTTTTGGGGTATATATTTTTAACCATGCATTTCTGGTGGGGAACCTAGTCCACAAGAGCATAAAGTCAAAAAATGACTCCTTTCAAGTGTTCTTCTTTCAATAGCATTCATGAAACTACTTACACGTTGAACATTTCTTTAAAGTTTGAATTTTGTAAACTGCACATTTTCAGAAAACCTTGACCTGAACACTACTTTCTGCTTACAAATCTTACTTCCTTTTGTGGTTTTTGATCATGCTTTTCTGTCAACATTTAAAATTCAAAATTGTTATGACAACATTGTGCTTTTTGTGTTGCCATCTCTAGTTGCAGGCTCTGGCCATTAGGTAGCTCTGCTGAACACATTTCTGAAGTGTATCTCCCTACTCTATATCCATCCTGAGTATATAAGAAACATATGCATTCATTAAGTGATCATGGGTAATGACATAGGTTCACAGTTTGCTGACCATACATATTGCTTGTAATGCATTAGTTAATTTAGCATCTGCGTTAACTTTTGAAAGTATTATAAAGTTGAATACATAATGAGGTTAAATTCTGTACGAGGCATTTTGAGGACAGTTCGGAAACAAAGTGAAACAACAAAAATACTTGCATTTATACATCATATTTTAGAATCATAGGAGCATTATCAATGAAGACTGGTAATGAGCTACATAAGAAGATATAAAGCTATGAACAAAAAGCTTGATCAAAGAGGTAGGTTTAAAGAAGCATCTTGGAAGAGGAAAGAGTAATAGAGAGGAAGGGAGGTAAAGGGAAGGAATTCCAGAGCCTATGGCCAAGGCAGCTAAAGGCACAGCTATAAATGATAGACTGATAAAAAACACTAGAATACACAACAAGCCAGAGCAATAGGAACACCTCGGAGGCCTGGAGGGCTGGAATAAATTACAGAGATAGGGAAGGGTGAGGACTTGAAAGGATTTGAACACAAGAATGAGAATTTTTAAATCAAGGTGTCTGGGGACTGTGGGCTAGCGTAAGGCAGTGAGCTCAGATGTGAAGGGTGAACTGGTGTGGGTTAACAAGCAGGTAGCAGAGTTTGGCATGAGCTCAAATTTCTGGTGAGAGTCTGGAATGGGATGAATTGGAATAGTTGAGTCTGGAGGTAACAAAGGCATGAATGAGGACTTCAGCAGCACAGCGGCACAGTGGCACAGTGGTTAGCACAGCACCAGGGACCCAGATTCAATTCTGGCCTCGGGTGACTGTCTGTGTGGAGTTTGCACATTCTCCCTGTGTCTATGTGGCTTTCTTTCAGGTGCTCCGGTTTCCTCGCACAGTCCAAGGATATGTGGGGTAGGTTGATTGGCCATGTTAAATTGACCCCAGTGTCAGGGGATTAGCAGGGTAAATATGTGGGGTGACAGGAATAGGGTCTGGATGGGATTGTGGTCGGTGCAGACTCAATGGGATGAATGGCCTCCTTCTGTGCTGTAGAGATTCTATTCTATTCTATTCAAATGAGCTGAGGTAAATGTGGAAATAGGCAATATTATGGAGGTGCTAGTAGGCAGTCTTAGTGATGCTGAGGATATGGTGTTGTAAGCTGAGTTCAGGGTCAGCTACAACTCCAAAATTCTGCAGAATCTGGTTCAGCCTCAGCTGTTACCAGTGGGGGGATGAAATCAGTGCCTCAGGAATGCAGTTTGTGACAGGGGCCAAAAACACAAGTTTTGGTTTTCCCAATATTTATTTAAAGGAACTTTCTGCTCATCCAATACTAGATATCAACAACAGCATGACTAAACAGAGGCAGTGAAGGGTCGAGAGAGTTAATTGTGAGGTAGACCTGTGTGCCATCAGCATATATGTGGAATTTGACATTGCAGGATACTGCTGGGGGCCAGTACATGGATGAGAAATAAATGGGTGAAAGAATGATCCATGGTGCTCTGAGGTAATAATGCAGGAACTCAAAGAAAAGCCGATGCGAGTAATTCTCTGGCTATGACTGGGTTTGATGAGAATGGAATCAGATAAGAGCAGTGCCACCCAGCTGGACAAGACGGAGGTCATAAAAAATGAGGAGCGATAGTTTACCATTGTCACAGTCATGTCGGAAGCCATTTATTGCTTTGATATGGGGTAGATTGGAGGGGAAAGATGGGCATGATTTTGGGAGCCGAACAGAGGAACTTTCCATCAATTAGTTGCACTCCTAACCCTTTCTCACATTGTTGGTTTGGCTGAAAAGATTATATAGGAACAGGCATTGGTTATGGTATAGTGAAGTACCTGACAGAGGTACCATAGAATCCCATAGAATCACTACATTCGGCCCGTCGAGTCTGGAATGACTCTCTGAAAGAGCATCTTATTCATGCCCTCCCTTCTGCCCTAGCTCTGTAACCATGAAATCAATTTAAAAAAACTAAAGGAAACTTACCAAATCAAATCAAAATAGTGTTTCAGGGGCTGCTGATGCACTACAGCCCCCACAGTGCCCATTGGTTGCAGAAGGCATTTTTTTGTCTGAAACCCACACATTTTGTCTGAAACCCAAGGCATTTTCACACGTGGAGTTCATGACTTGACTGGTTTAGCATTTGTGGACTATGATCTCCAGTTAATGTTAACTATCTGAAGACAACCACACACCTAATTAATATTCAATTAACAGCTTCCTCTCTCCTTTAAAAGCAATTACACTTTATGGATACAACCAAAATGCTAATAAAGACTTCCATACACTGCATAAAGCATTACATTAGGAGAAGCCCCCCACCCCACCCCCCCTGCCCGCGCAGGACCCAAATAATTTTCGTGTGCATGCACCTTTTTTTGTAAAACAATCAGACAGTTGATGACTTCCATCCACTCATTCATTTTAAAGATGTTCTTTCTCTCCAGCATTTATTTCAAACCAGCAAGGTCAATTGCTTATCATTTCTCATTCAAACGTCTTGTAAAGTGTACATTATTGTATAATAAATGATTTGTCTACATGGTCTTTCATGATCATACTACCTTCAGTATTCCGATTGTACTTATCACTTAAATTATTTGCAACATTGAATTCCAAAATTATTGCCTCCACAAGAGGCAATGTTTCAGCAGCCAGAATACTTTTAACAATCCTTTCTACCTACTTAATGTTCCAACATAAAACACAACATTCTCACCCATAAGAAATATTATGAAACCTGCTGCACCAAAATACATCTCAAGAAGATTAGCACGCGAAGCATCACTAAAATTATGATTTCATCTTTGGGTCAACTGAGCATGAGAATATCATTTTGCCTTTATCCAAATCTAATTGTGTTAGCGTTTTATTTGTTCTTAAAAAATTCTCTACTTTAGAATGTTTTATCATACTAGAATACATCAAGACCAGCTTCTGGTCTATTTATTTTTTGGTTCTGGTCTAGTTTGAGTGCATAATTAGTTCATTTGATCAATCAAGCTTCACAATCGACCAGCGAGCATCAGATTTGGTCTACTTCTTCTCAGCCTTTTAGCTAAGATGAAGCATCAGATCAAGCACAAGATGGGGTGCAATGCTTCATTATGCCTGGGGCAGCACGGTAGCACAGTGGTTAGCACTGCTGCTTCACAGCTCCAGGGACCTGGGTTCAATTCCTGGCTTGGGTCACTGTCTGTGTAGAGTTTGCACGTTCTCCCTTTGTCTATGTGGGTTTCCTCTGGTTTCCTCCCACAGTCCAAAGATATGTGGGTTAGGTGCATTGACCATGCTAAATTGCCCCTTGGTGTCCCAACCTAGGTTAGTGGGGTAAATATGTGGGGTTACGGGGATATGGCCCAGGTGGGATTGTTGTCAGTGAAGACTTGATGGGCTGAATGGCTTTCTTCTGCACTGTAGGGTTTCTATGATTCTTGTCAGCTTTGCTATTATTTGTCACATTAATGGGGACCTAGAATTGGATTCAATTGGATTTTGACTTTGGTTTTTGGAGAAGCAAGCAATTGATTTGGGTTTGCCCGGACCATTCTGAACATTAGCTTTGTAACTTTAAGGATGGAGTAAAAAATTCAAAAAACAAAAGCTGCATTGGCCTGACTCCCAATTTTAAATTGACCAATAATACATTTATTAAATTCAACATGCGTCATGAAGTTGCCTGAAAGTTTTCCTTTATGATACCAATAAGTTATTGTGGTCTGGCCCAGACACATTGTCACAATGGTTAGCACTGCTGCTCCACAGCTCCAGGGACCCGGGTTTGATTCCCGACTTGGATCATTGGCTGTGTGGAGTTTGCACATTCTCCTCATGTCTGCGTGGGTTTCCTCCAGATGCTCCAGTTTCCTCCCACAGTCCAAAGATGTGCAGGCTAGGTGGATTGGTCATGCTAAATTGCCCCTTAGTGTCAGAGGGTCTAGCTAGGGTAAATGCATGGGGTTATGGGGATAGGGCCTGGGTGGGATTGTGATTGGTGCAGACTTGATGGGCTGAATGGCCTCCTGTATTGATTCTATGATTCTACATCCAGGGGGTCAGCGATCGGGCCATGGGGGAATTGGAGGTGCAGTGAGGGGGATTGCTGTGTTGGCCAGCTCTCAATCTGGCCAGCGATCGGGAAGCTGGCAGTGCGGGCCACTGCGCATGCACTGATCTCGGCGCTGACAGATCGGCACATGCGCAGTGGCCCGCTCAGCGCTATGCTGCTGGCTTTTCCCCTGATTTTTAGCATGATCCATGCTACGGCTCTCTGTGATGCACAGAGTGTGGCAGATTCATTCTGAAAACCCCGCTGAAAAAACTAGCGGGTTTTACCCCAGTTTTTGAGCGAATTCGACACTTAGAATTTTTTTTGGGAGACTCCCACCCTATATCAGTACTCATAAAATAATTTACTCTTGTTATTTTACATGGAATTTGAACTCTCTTTAGCAACCTCAAGGTGTTCACCAAACCTAAAGCAAGCAACACTTCTTTATTATCGCTACTTAATGAATCAAGATAACAATCTATGCCACAAACTATTGAAGTACATGCACATTTAATATTGCACAATTATTAAAGGAGTCCACGATCACTTTATTAAAACTATGTGCGATGAATATAAATTACACAGGTTCATCATTATCTTTCATCATCTTTCTCAGAATTATCTTCACGTGCCATTTCAAGAAACTTGTCTCTTCATTCTGGGCAATGCATTGCATAATGAAATTTCAAGTATCTAAAGTACCTCTTAACTTTCCCTTGGACATTCCTAGGATTAACTTTCTCACTATTAGTGTTCTATTTTCATTTTCTGCTGATAGGACCAAATTTGCTATTTGTGTTTTCATTACCATTCTGTCTGTCCTCAATCCTTCTATTGCATCGATGCTTGCATCCAATATCTATTTTAAAACCTAATAAAGATTTAGTTTTCTAATCTTCATGGAATGTGCCATTTCCTCCATTATGGCAGAAAGGAATAATTGTTTCCCAAGAAGTTTACAAAGGCAATAGGCATCTGATGCACCAGTCTCCTTCTCTGAGAACCGAACAGCAGTTAGAGCCAGTTTCCTGTAAACATAAGACACCTTTGCACAATCTAATATTTATTTTTCCAAAATCTATCACATTCTGACTAGGTTTCATAGGCAGGTCATCCTTCTTCGAAATTTAATTCAGGAATCTCATTGGAAAGTTCCAACCTTTGCCACTATCAAACTGCTTGGAATTCATCTCAGAAAATACCTTACTTCTTAATTAGATTAGAGTACAAAATCAATGTCAAAGCCATACATTGTTTTCTCTTTGGTCGAGTAATAACCAGGCCCACCCTCGCATTGGGGCGGGCGAGGCTCGCAGAACAGAATTCTCCGTTGGCCTTGGGCGGGATTTTACGAGCCTCGCCAGAGTGAGGTCGTAAAATCCCATATCAATTTCATTCTTCCACTGGTCATATGGTTCAGACTCCAAGAACATTGGAAGGTAATCATGCCCTGGAAATTTAAACCTGTTTTCTGCTATTTTCGCGGTGTCGCTTTTGGGGTGTGGCTTTTGCTACCAAATAAACCTGTTGGACTTTAACCTGGTGTTGTTAAACTTCTTTCTGCCATTTTCACCAGGCCCACTAGTATTATAATTTGTGCATCTGAAAAAAAAATAGAGTTTACACTTTTCACCTTGAGGCAACTGTGCTCTGCTACCAAAAATATAATTCAGATAGTTAGGTAGTTTAAGTATAGAACTGGCTAACCATTGACTAACTTTTATTTACATAAATTTCATTTTCCTGAAGAGCCATTCAACAATTTCAACCTGCTCCTATTTATATGAGCAAAGGCGAATCCCCAATCAAACACCTAAATAATAAACACCAAATTCATATTCAATTGACAGCGAGGATTTACTGCCCTACAATCTGAGATTTCCCACACATGGTGGCATTGGAGGTGTACTGAAAACATTGTAGATTTTGGGTTCAATATGTGTAAATTTTATAATCTAGTTAGATATTTCCAATTTACCAACCAGTATAAACTTGTTGTTTCTAACACAATAGAAGCAAAGGCATAACAGCATTTCAAAATTAGGTTTATTATGTCACATTTCATGGTTGGACACTGAAGTTCATTTTTGCCATGATCAAAGGTTCCATATTGGTGTGTATCAAGTTGGCAACGTAACAAAATTCAGTTTAGTAGCTGATGGGGGCAGGGAAGAACATAGACTATCTACTTAAGAGTGTGACTAACTTCTCATGAATAGCTTTAAAACAGATTTCATCCAGATGAGATCAAAAAGGAGGAGGTATTGGGTTCTTGATGAGATCAAAGAGGAGGAGGTATTGGGGTTCTTGAGAAACATTAAGGTAAACAAGTCCCCAGGATCTGATGGGATATACCCCAGAATACTGAGAGAGGCAAGGGAGGAAATTTGCTGGGGCCTTGAGAGAAATCTTTGTACCTTCGCTGGTTACAGGGGAGGTCCCAGAGGATTGGAGAATAGCCTATGTTGTTCCTTTGTTTAAGAAGGATAGCAAGAATAATCCAGGTAATTACAGGCCGGTGAGCCTTACATCAGTGATAGGGAAATTATTGGAGAGGATTCTTCGAGTCAGGATTTATTCCCACTTGGAAATAAGTGGATGTATTAGTGAGAGGCAACATGGTTTTGTGAAGGGGAGGTCGTGCCTCTTTTTCGAGGAAGTGACAAAGATGATTGATGAGGGTAGGGCAGTGGATGTTGTCTACATGGACTTCAGTAAAGTCTTTGACAAGGTCTCTCATAGCAGACTGGTGCCGAAGGTGAAGTTACATGGGATCAGAGGTGAGCTGGCAAGGTAGCTACAAAACTGGCTTGGTCAAAGAAGACAGAGGATAGCAGTGGAAGGGTGCATTTCTGAATGGAGGGCTGTGACAAATAGTGTTCCTCAGGGATCAGTGCTGGGACCTTTGCTGCTTGTAATATATATAAATGATTTGGAGAAAAATGTAACTGGATTGATTAGTAAGTTTGCAGATGACACAAAGGTTGATGGATTTGCGGATAGCGATGAGGACCATCAGAGGATACAGCAGGATATAGATCAGTTGGAGACTTGGGCGGAGAGGTGGCAGATGGAGTTTAATCTGGACAAATGTGAGGTAATGCATTTTGGAAGGTCTAATACAGATAGGAAATATACAGTAAATGGCAGAATCGTTAAGAGTATTGATAGGCAAAGGGATCTGGGTGTACAGGTACACAGGTCACTGAAAGTGGCAATGCAGGTGGAGAAGGTAGTCAAGAAGGCATACGGCATGCTTGCCTTCATCGGCCGGGGCATTGAGTTTAAAAATTGGCAAGTCATGTTGCAGCTTTATAGAACCTTAGTTAGGCCGCACTTGGAATATAGTGTTCAGTTCTGATCGCCACACTACCAGAAGGATGTGGAGGCTTTGGAGAGGGTACAGAAAAGATTTACCAGGATGTTGCCTGGTATGGAGGACACCAGCTATGAGGAGAGGTTGGAGAAACTTGGTTTGCTCTCCTGGAACGACGGAGGTTGAGGGGTGACCTGATAGAAGTCTACAAGATTATGAGAGGCATAGACAGAGTGGATAATCAGAAGCTTTTTCCCAGGGTGGAAGAGTCAATTACTAGGGAGCACAGGTTTAAGGTGCGAGGAGCAAGGTTTAAAGGTGATGTATGAGGCAGATTTTTTACACAGAGGGTGGTGGGTGCCTGGAATCCGTTGCCGGGGGAGGTAGTGGAAGCAGATACGATAGTGACTTTTAAGGGGCGCCTTGACAAATACATGAATAGGATGGGAATGGAGGGGTATAGTCCCCGGAAGGGTAGGGGGTTTTAGTTAAGTCGGGCAGCATGGTCAGTGCAGGCTTGGAGGGCCTGTTCCTGTGCTGTAATTTTCTTTGTTCTTTGCTCTTTGTTCAAATGTTCTCATGAAGCTTGTTCTGCCATGTATGTTTTAAAAATATATAAATGTCTAGCTTACCACCTATACATCACATACAGACATAAGGAATAGCCCAAATTTTGCAAGCAGTAGTGAATGAATGGCAGCAACTGTTTATTACACTTATCCACAGATTTTCTATATACCTTTGGACTGGAAGCTTTTAAAGGTGTAAAAAGTCTAGATATTACTTATTGTTGGATTTTATCGAAAAAAAACCTACATATTGTTTCCTTTTCCTCTCTCTCTTTCTCTCTCTTTTAATTTTCCTCTCTTTATGCTGCTTACTGTGCATGAGTTCATGTTAAGTTAACTTCCAATTGCATGTTTTAGGAAGAATTCTTTGATCTGATTGGGTGAGGAGATGTACTGATGCTTTCCCCGTTCATAGAGGTTCCAGATTTCCACCACACTGACACCGCCCCCCCCCCCCCCGACCCCCCCCCTCCCCCGACCCCCACCTCCCATTAAAGGTGCCATGCCATTTTGGATGATCTAACAATTAGTAAATCTAATTTTCAGTGCCAGAGAGGTCGTTTGGCAGAAGGGAACATCTATTGTGGCTGACAGAATGGGTTTGAGTTTGGAGAAGTTCGAGAAAAAAATCAAACCGGAAGACTGTCACCGGAATTCTACCACCCCACCCGCCATGGAATCGGAGTAGGTAAGGGGCGGGCAATGGAAATTTCCATTGACTTTGGCGGGATTTTCCAGTCTCGCTTGTCCGAGGCCATAAAATCCTGCCCTGTGAGTTGATTGGCTGGTGAGTATTGTTGCTTTGTTTCCCTTTCTCCAAAGATAGGGGATTAGTCTCAGGAGCTGGGAAATTAAAGATTTAATTTTGTTTAGATAAAAGGATTAAATAAAACAGTTAAATGAACTTACCTATATTTGAGTGATGTCAGCAGAAGGAAAGTGAGTAAAAGTGACGAGTCTTTATTTTTTAAAGTGATAATTCTTATTATCTAATGGAAAAAGGAATTGCAGTCTCGAGTACACATCCTGTACCATATGGGAACTCCGGAATGCTTCCCAAGTCCTCAGGTGCCTGGGTAGTGCCGGGGATGGTGCCCAGAGGCTGCCAGGTGGATTCAAGGATAATTGGTTTGCTCACTGTGCACTGGGACTGCTTTTAAAAATGGCACCCCAATTCTCACGCATCTAGGTTGCTGGTGGGGTGGGTGAATCAGCAGCCGCCCCGCCAGCACTATGTCATGAGACCCGATCCTTGAAAGTTTTATTCAAAGTGCTACCATCCATGGCTTCAACGCTGATTTTCCCACCCGCCATTGTTCCTTTGCTGATTTCCAGGAAAATCACATTCCAAATCTTTTCTTGATCATCAGTTATCTAGAAAGTTCTTAATAATCAACATTTATTCGCACCATTTAAACTTGCCTAAGAAGAAAACATGACAATATGACCTCAGAATCACGTGGGAATCAAGAACCTAAGCACCGGAGTTTCTAATGAGTACCTAGCTGGAATATGTTTTATAAGTGCAAACCTGAAAAGACTCTATAACAAGAAGAGAAACTCAATTCATCAGAACGTGCTTGGTTCAACCTCTGAGTGCATGAACAATAATGGAAAATATGCTGTATGAAACCTGATATAGGTTGGTCAAAGAGGAGTATGATTTACACAATCCTTTCCATTAAACTGAAAACAATTATCCATGTTTATTGACAGATGAGCAGAAGCATGGATTGTTTAGTTGCTAATTGTCAAAATACATCCAATCCCCAATGGCAAATGATTCATTGCCTGATCATTATCTGGAGCAAAGATAGAAGCGAGGGAGAGCTAATACATGGAGATTATTTGTGGTGTTCCCTTAAAAAGTTTGACTAATATTTCTGCCTTCTTGATATTTCAAATTTAACTGTTATTCAGATTTGAAAATATTCCTGTTTATGATCACAGTAATGAAAATAATCTCATGGTTCTTTAGCTTCAAACAAACTGCTTAAACATCGTTTGCAACCTGCAGAGATTAATGACTTGTCAGAACTGCTGTCCATCAGACTGGCTATTCTAGCTGGTTTACAAGCTGACCTTGACTCATGATATTTAGATGGAATACCCTGCACACAGTACCATGCATGATATACTGGAATAGCACCATGGAGGTTATCAGCTACCAGTGGCTGGTGCTTGTCCTCAATGTCATGCATGTTTTGTTTTGAAAAACACTTTTGGATGAAAAGGCCCAATTCATAAATTGGGCATTAGAGAGCATGCTGCTGAAAGTCTTGAAATGACAGTTGTAATGATTTGGTGAAGAGGGTCAAACAGTAATGCAGATCTTCCATTTATACACAGACTTCCTGAAGTGCCTGTGAACATCTGGGCTGCGTCAACATCCACATTAATTTCCATTAATGTCTTATGCTAACTATACAATTGAGAAAGTTTGTTATAGATGTGATCATGGAAAGCTGGCAGGGAGTTCTCTTCTGACTTAGCAGCTCTGATGCAATTATACATGAACTTCTGTGACATTATAAATAGCAGCAAAATCTCAGACTATAGGCTCAGTCAGCTGAGTAATTTTTTATATGAGCAGAGATCTGCAAAACATTTGTTGTCAAATTAATATATTTATTGTAACAGTACTTCTTTAATTACAGGATTTCTAGTTCTTCTTTCACCAAAGACCTTAGCAGAAACAAAACTTCTTGCTCTTGCAAAAGTTACATGAAGGAAAGTAAAAACAGGAATAAGACTAAAAATGCCAATTTTGTTTGGAAGTCTGGCTTTGTGACTTGTTTATAGTCATGAGAATATGGAAGTCTAATTAGGAGCTGTTTTCGCCTGAGTTGAAAAGACAAGTTCACCTCTGAGTGGCTCAATATTATTCAAGCAATATACACACTCTTTACTTGAAATCTGCCTGTTAAAATTTCTGCATCGCCCACCAAAGAAAACAGCTTTCTAACTATCAATCTTGTTCCATGATGAAGTCTTTGTTTAAGATTCAGGCTTCATCACAGCATCATACTACTCCTGAGTCAAGCTTTGTGAGGCGACTTGACCATTGGAGTTAGACTGTGTAGAAAGTCTGGTGGTATAGACTGTTATCACCTTCTTCATGTATAAAATCAACACTGATATATTCTTTTAATTCACCCAACAGCTTTTCTAAAACCTTTTCATTCAAATCTGTTGAATCTTCATTTTTATCTCAAAGGGTATCTGTCGAATAATAAAATGCAACAAACAATTGTCCCTGCAATTTGCCACACTTAACCAATTCCATCATCTCATCCAGCTATCCCCATTGCTATGCCCTTCCTCCCTTCCATGCCATTCCCATCTCATGCCATTCCATGCCTCCCATTCCATCCGCCCATCCCATCTCCATCTTATTCTTTCCATCTCTCCCAGGCCATCACCGTCCTGCTTATGCCATCCCCATCTCTCTCATTGCTCCCATTCGATCCCTCAAGGAAACAATCTCTTTAGCCAGGGTCACTTTGTTACTGGACACTTTCCACTATTCTGTTCTCCAACTAACTCCCCCACTCAGGAACAGACACCCACTGCCACCAAGCATTTCAGCCGCACATGCATCAGATGCTCCAGTCCTCTGTGTGCAGCAGGTACCCCCCATCAAATAAACCCACCCGCAGATACGACCCTTAAACTGACCAATCAAAACAACCTCGGCAGCTAAAAACTGTATATTACAGGTGCATATGATTAAATGTCTGGCACATTGCAAATCTGCAGATGGGCCATTTAATATGTTTTTAACCAGGAAAAATCAAATAAGCAATTTAAACATACCAGGGATGAATTTGGCTTCAGTAACACAGCTAAAGGTTGCCTGTATGTAGAACGCACAAATCATGGCATTATTTAACACTAATTACCACTGCTGCCTCACAGCGCCAGGGACTCGGGTTTGATTCCCGGCTTGGGTCACTGTCTGTGCGGAGTCTACACATTCTCCCTGCGTGGATTTCCTCTGAATCATAGAATAGAAACCCTACAGTACAGAAAGAGGCCATTCGGCCCATCGAGTCTGCGCCGACCACAATCCCACCCAGGCCCTATCCCCATATCCCTACATATTTACCCACTAATCTACGCATCTCAGGACACTAAGGGCAATTTTTAGCATGGCCAATCAACCTAAACCGCACATCTTTGGACTATGGGAGGAAACCGGAGCACCCGGAGGAAACCCACGCAGACACGAGGAGAATGTGCAAACTCCACACAGACAGTGACCCAAGCCGGGAATCGAACCCAGGTCCCTGGAGCTGTGAAGCAGCAGTGCTAACCACTGTGCTACCGTGCCGCCCATCTCTGGGTGCTCCAGTTTCCTCCAACGGTCAGAAAGACGTGCTGGTTAGGTGCATTGGTCATGCTAAATTCTCCCTCAGTATATCCAAACAGTGGCAACTGGGGGGACTTTCACAGGAACTTCATTGCAGTGTTAATGTAAGCCTACTTGTGACACTAATAAATAAATAGTGCTGCCATATTGAAGATTCATGCTCCAGCTGATGTATCTCT
Organism: Mustelus asterias; assembly: GCF_964213995.1. Classification (NCBI taxonomy): domain Eukaryota; kingdom Metazoa; phylum Chordata; class Chondrichthyes; order Carcharhiniformes; family Triakidae; genus Mustelus; species Mustelus asterias. The sequence goes on along the minus strand of NC_135806.1, from coordinate 46,915,611 downwards.
TAACTTCGCACAAATGAACACGTTAAACACCCACTTCAGTATTATTTAAAGCTATAATGGTTTACTTACAAGTAAGTTACCAGATTACTTCTTCTGGCTACTACTGTACTTATGTGCATTTTGGATGCTTCTCCATACTTGCTGAAAGTTTCAATAGTCTGAAGGGTGTGATCTGGCAGATGCAGAAATACATTTTTGGTAACTTAAAAGCTTCCACACAAACAATTTCTTCCAGACAAGGGTGGACAAGTAGGCCTTTCCCTGGCATTGAGCATAACTGGGAGGATGAGCAGGAGGTCAGGCAGACACAGACAAGCTGCAAGAAGAGGAAGGAGAAAGGGGATGAAGGGTTCACCGTAGGAGGTCATATCCACCCAGGGTCCTCAGGAAATAATCCTCCTGAATGTCAACCATGACCAATGTTTAAGGTATCCATGCTGCACCGAGGAGGTCATCACTGAAATCTGCCACCTGACACAGCTACAACTACAACCTCAGAGCACAGCAAGGACCATATTACCAGTCACTGTGACGGTGACATGGTTATATATTTTGATGCAGCTGGTACATTGCAAGCTGTTGGTGGAGTTATTTGCAACTTCTCACAATTTGTGGTGGCCTCTTGCACAAAGGAGGTTACTGAGATATTTCATGCAAAAATCTCGTTCCCTCTTGCCAGAAGAAAGTAGGTGGGGGAAGCACCAAGGGGCAGGATGTCATTGATTGCATGCTCATTGTTTTAGGATGGTGCCTAATGTCTATCATGTACCTGAACCACAGAGAATTATTCCAGTTGCTTTGTGACCCACAGCCAATGCATTATGCAGGTCGATAGTCAGTATCTAGGCAGCAGCTCTTTCAGCAGTAGTCCTCTGTTTCAGCTTCTTTTCAGCCACCAAGGCAAACCAAAGAGTGCCAACTGGGACAAAAGAACTATCTGCTGACAACATGACTCTTATTCACAACTCGAGCCATACTGCAATTAACAATACAATAGGGCAGGCCACCGGTATCCTGAAGCACTGACTCTGCTGCCTGGACCACTCTGGAGATGCCTGATTGATTTACAGAGGCATGCTGCCTGTTGGACAACCTTGCCACTGTGAGGGAACAACTTTTGCTACCACCCATCAAGTGAGTAACTGAGGAGCAAGACCACAAGTGAAGGAGGAAGATGAGCATGTTGGAAGGGGTTGGATGAGCATGTTGGAAGAGTCTGTGCAAATCCCTGTGTCATGTTGGTTCTGACCTCTTGCACACACTTTAACATTGATCACAACTCTTGTGACAGATTCCTAATTCAGCATGCATTCCAGTGTGTACACCCATGAACCCTTTTCTGTAGCTTGGCTGATTAAAGTCCTCTTCTAAGTCCTCTACAGCAGAACTTGAATGCAAGCTGGCACCTACTCTAACCTTGTCCCCCGCCCTTACTGCAGCACCTTCGTGCCCAGTGTCTCATCATGAGCAGGTCCATTATCTGAACTGATGGTGGCAAGTGTAAAAATGAGTGGTGGTATGTCTCCATCATCGTTGTATTCCTACTCTTTGCTCTGCATCAACTGGCTGCAGTTTTTGGGTATTTGAAAGGAGAAAGGGACTAGGGTTTGGGTGTGATGATGGGAGAAGGGAAAGCGAGAAGCACGTGCTTGTACCATCTGCAGGCTGTAAGTCAGTGCGATTGTGGGATGAGGGGGAAGTGGGTTTAATTGCAGAAAATCAGTTGGTGAAGGATGATACTGGAGCCAGTCTTTACTCAGTCTTATATTTAGTTAGGGTGAAACATACACTCCCTACCTCAACCCCACCAGAGTTTTTAATAAGGGTCTCTTCATACACTTATGAGTACTCAAAAACAAATTTAACCAAATTAAACAAGTTATACAAAGGTGGCAGACCATTAATGGACACTGCAACCCAAAATTAAATCTTAGGAAACTTATCAAGTCAACTTGAAACGTTGCTCTGTGGACCGATAATGCACCTCAGCCCCCGTAGTGTCCACAGATATGGAAGGCCACAAATGTGCTGATGGAAGTGTCTACTTTTATGTGCTCCAGTGAAACCTCAATCAATAACCTCTGCTTGCATATAATTAAACACAACTGATATATAAAATTAACAAGGATTAGTTATGTGGAGACTTTCATCATCAATCATTCTAGCATTGCTGATGGCCACAGCCTCAGGGGCGGCACGGTAGCACAGTGGTTAGCACTGCTGCTTCACAGCTCCAGGGTCCTGGGTTCGATTCCTGGCTCGGGTCACTGTCTGTGTGGAGTTTGCACATTCTCCTCGTGTCTGCGTGGGTTTCCTCCAGGTTCTCCGGTTTCCTCCCACAGCCCAAAGATGTGCGGGTTAGGTTGATTGGCCAGGTTAAAAATTGCCCCTTAGAGTCCTGAGATGCGTAGGTTAGAGGGATTAGTGGATAAATATGTGGGGGTAGGGCCTGGGTGGGATTGTGGTCAGTGCAGACTCGATGGGCCGAATGGCCTCCTTCTGCACTGTAGGGTTTCTATGAATGTACACTTGCTTGAGATAATACTAGTGGAACCATACCAGAATACAAGTCATTAAGGGTACCAAAAATCTTGGATCATGGAAATAGGTAATCAATCAAATCGGGACCGTGGTTTCCAGGGACTCGAACCCCGGAAAAATGCCTTACAGGAGGTTCAACCTCCAACCCTTTCCAGAGACTCGAACCCTCACCTCATGCTTACCCTGATAATGTCCACACAGGACAATGTGTGCATTCCCCTGGCCAAGTTGGCTCAATGCCCAAAAGTCAGGCCGCCGTGGTCTCCGAGTCTTTGGTCAGCGAGGCACCATGCTTCCTTCCCATGTAGACACTCCAGAGGTTTGCAACCTCGGTGGAACCTCCAAAAACTGTTGGTGTTCTCTTGGGTAACAGGAACCCAAAGGCACTCAGTCGACTCTTAACACAAACAGCGCTGGATACCACGCATCCAATGCAAGGTCTTTAATTACTTGTGCACAAGGAGAACTCTCAAACGGCCAACACGGGATGACCGGAGCGGTTCTGAGGTTACAGAGAAACAGCTCAGCAGTTATAGTCAATTACAGCAAATCAGGAACAAGAGATTTTTCACATTTTTCATTGACACACATATCCACCAATCACAGCATAGCTCTTTTGCCCTTTCTTATCCAATAGAAAACCAATCCTTCATTAGCATAACATGTCGCTATATCTTGGTACTTGGTCATAGCCATGGTAACTTGTTCTTTGTTTTCATTCTGCTGTCCTGCTATGGATGATATTGGAATATTGGGATAGTGTAGGTTAGATGGGCTTTAGATTGGTTTCACAGGTCGGCGCAACATCGAGGGCCGAAGGGCCTGTACTGCGCTGTAATGTTCTACGTTCTATGTAATCCTTTAGGATGGCATGGTGGCACAGTGGTTAGCATTGCTGCCTCACAGCACCAGAGATCCGGGTTCAATTCCAGTCATGGGTGACTGCATAGAATCATAAAGGTTTACAGCATGCAAACAGACCTTTCAGCCCAACCTGTCCATGCCGCCTTTTTTTTTAAACCCCTAAGCTGGTCCCAATTGCCTGCATTTGGCCCATATCTCTCTATACCCATCTTACCCATGTGACGCTTTTTAAAACACAAAATTGTACCCACCTCTACTACTAACTCTGGCAGCTTGTTCCAGACACTCACCAACCTCTGCGTGAAAAATTGCCCCTCTGGACACTTTTGTATCTCTCCCTTCTAACCTTAAACCTATGCCTTCTAGTTTTAGACTCCCCTACCTTTGAAAAAGGATATTGACTATCAGCTGATCTACGTACCTGATTATTTTATAGACCTCGATAAGATCACCCCTCAACCTTCTACTCTCCAGAGAAAAAAGTCCCATCTATCCAGCCTCTCCTTATAACTCAAACCATCAAGTCCCAGTAGCATCCTAGTAGATTTCTTCTGCACTCTTTCTAGTTTAATAATATCCTTTCTATAGTAGGGTGACCAGAACTGTACACAGTATTCCAAGTGTGGCCCTACCAGTGTTTTGTACAACTTCAACAAGATGTCACAACTCCTGTATTCAATGTTCTGACCAATGAAACCAAGCATGCTGAATGCCTTCTTCACCACTCTGTCCACTTGTGACTCCACTTTCAAGAAGCTTTGAACCTGTACCCCTGATCTCTTTGTTCTGTAACTCTCCCCAATGCCCTACCATTAACTGAGTAAGTCCTGCCCTGGTTCAATCTACCAAAATGCATCACCTCGCATTTATCTAAATTAAACTTCATCTGCTATTCGTCAGCCCACTGGCCCAATTGATCAAGATCCCGTTGCAATTGGAGATAACTTTCTTCACTGTCCACTATGCCACCAATCTTGGTGTCATCTGCAAACTTACTAACCATGTCTCCTATATTCTCCTATATTCTCATCCAAATCATTATTAATATAAATGACAAATAACAGTAGACCCAGCACCGATCCCTGAGGCACACCGCTGTTCACAGGCATCCAGTTTGAAAAACAATCCTTTACAACCATCCTCTGGCTTCTGTCATCAAGCCAGTTTTGTATTCATTTAGCTACCTCAACCTGGATCTTGTGAGATTTAACCTTATGCAACAACCTACCATGCAGTATCTTGTCAAAGGCCTTGCTAAAGTCCATGTAGACAACATCAACTGCACTGCCCTCATCTACCTTCTTTGTTACCCCTTCAAAAAACTCAATCAAATTTGTGAGACATGATTTTCCACTCATAAAGCTATGCTGACTGTCCCTAATCAGTCCTTGCATCTCTAAATGCCTGTAGATCCCGTCTCTCAAAATACCTTCCAACAACTTACCCACCACAGATGTGAGGCTCATTGGCCTGTAGTTCCCGGGCTTTTCCCTGCAGCCCTTTTTAAACAAAGGCACAACATTTGCCACCCTCCAATCTTCAGGCACCTCACCTGTGACTATCGATGATTCAAATATCTCTGCTAGGGGACCCACAATTTCCTCCCGAGCCGACCACAATGTCTTGGGATACACTTCACCAAGTCCTGGGGATTTATCTACCTTGACACGCTTTAAGACTTCCAGCACCTCCTTTGTAATGTGTACTTTCCTTAAAACATCAGTATTTATTTCCTCAAGTTCCCTCACATCCATGCTTTTCTCAACAGTAGATACTGATGAGAAATATTCATTTAGGATCTCACCCATCTCTTGTGGATCGATACATAGATGACCTTGTTGATTCTTAAGAGGCCCTACTCTCTCCCTAGTTACTCTTTTGGCCTTTATATATTTTGGAAGCTCTTTGGATTCTCCTTTGCCTTATCTGCCAAAACAATCTCGTGCCCCTTTTTGCCCTCCTGATTTCTCTCTTAACTCTACTCCTACGCCCCTTATACTCTTCAAGGGAATCACTTGATCCCAACTGTCTATGCATGTCATGTGCCTCCTTCTTCTTCTTGATCAAGGCCTCAATATCCCGAGTCACCCATGGTTCCCTACTTCTCCCAGCCTTGCCCTTCACACTAAGAGGAATGTGCTTACCCTGAACCCTGGTTAACACACTTTTGAAAGCATGCCACTTACCAGATGTCCCTTTGTCTTCCACCAGACTCCCCCAATTAACTTCTGAAAGTTCCTGCCTGATACCATCAAAATTGGCCTTGCCCCAATTTAGAATTTTAACTTTTGGCCAGACCTATCATTCTCCATAGCTATCTGAAAACTAATAGAATTATGGTCACTGGTCCCAAAGTGATTCCTTACTAATATTTCTGTCACCTGCCCTTCCTTATTTCCCAAGAGGAGGTCAAGTTTTGCCCCCTCTCTAGTCGGGCCATCCACATACTGAATGAGAAATTCTTCCTGAATACACTCAACAAATTTCTCGCCATCCAACCCTCTAATACTATGGCTGTCCCAGTCAATGTTGGGAAAGTTAAAATCCCCTACTATTACCACTCTATTTTTCTTGGAGTTATCTGTAATCTCCTTACATATTTGCTCCTCAATTTGCCGCTGACTATTTGGGGGCCTATAATACAACCCTATCGAAGTGATTTCCCCCTTCTTATTTCTCAGTTCTACCCATAGAGAGTCAGTGGCCAAACCCTTGGATATATCCCTTCTCAGTACTGCCGTGATGTTTTCCCTTATCAAAAGTGCAACTCCCCCTCCTCTCCTATCTCCTGTTCTATCTTTCCTATAGCATCTGTACCCTGGAACATTGAGCTGCCAGTCCTATCCCTCCCTTAGCAATGTTTCAGTAATTGCTATAATATCCCAGTCCCACATACCCATCCATGCCCTAAGTTCATCTGCCTTGCCCGTCAGGCCTCTTGCATTGAAATAAATGCAGTTTAATCTGGATTTCCCTTGCTCTCTGCTCTGCTTTTGCCTGATCTGTCTGGTACTAGGATTACTGACACTGCCTTTACTACTTAATGTGCTCCCTTTAACTTCTGTGCTGTCCTCAACCTTCTCTTCTGTCTCCCTACTGCTTTGGGTCCCACCCCCCTGCCAAACTAGTTTAAACCCTCCCGAGTGGCTCTAGCAAAACTCCCCGCTGGATATTAATCCCCCTCCAGTTCAGGTGTAACCCGTCCCTCTTGAACAGGTCACCCCTTCCCCAGAAGAGATCCTAATGATCCAAAAATCTAAATCCCTGCCCCCTGCACCAGCTCTCAAGCCACGCATTCATCTGCCTAATCCTCCTATTCCTACCCTCACTAACACGTGGCACCGGTAGTAGTCCAGAAATTACTACCTTCGAGGTTCTGCACTTTAGCCTTCTGCCTAACTCTCTATATTCACACTTCAGGACCTCATCCCTTTTCCTACTGCACATCTCCCTGTTTCTGCATGGATTTCCTCTGGGTGCTCCAGTTTCTTCCCACAGCAGGTTAGGTTGATTGGCCATGTTAAATTGCCCCTTAGTGTCCAAAGGTGTGTAGATTAGCGGGGTAAATATATGGGATTACAGGGGTAGGGTCTGGTTGTGATACCCTGTTGGAGAGTCAAAGCAGACTCAATGGGCCGAATGGCCTCCTTCTGTACTGTTGGGATTATATGAACTTAATATTAGAAATGTTTATATTGTTCTCCTCAGAGTTAATTCAAAAAATTACTCAATATCCTGTAAAGTTTAAAACTCTGGAATATCAAACTACTGGCTAAGTCCTTCAGGTTTATTGGGCTTAGATGTTGCAGCACATCTTTTGTGACTAAATAAAATGTTCCACTTTGCACTTTACAAAGGCCGCACCACAACAGAGATAGAAATGATGTATGATAAACGAAATGGAATTCATTTTAGGGGAGTTATCAGGCCAAAATTACTAAGCAAGGGGTGAAATATTAATAAAAATGGAAAGTAATAATAATAAACACATACTTTGCAGAAAAAGGAGATTGTGTGAGTCAAAGTTTAGCAGTGCGTTCACTGAGAATGGAATTCAGTTCTATGTTTGCAGAACTCACCTATCCAGGCAGATTTTGCTTTGCCTGGCTTTTGTTTGATTCCAAGAAGTGAAACAGTTTATGGCTGAGATGCAGAGCACCTCCATGGAAAGCACATTTTTCTGAAATTTATTTACTCGAACAGTCCGATCATTATCTCTGCTCCCGGGCCTGGTAGGTCTTGACGTGCATCTGCTCATGTCAAAGAGACCATGGTTTAACAGGGATGATTTTTTAAAAGTACGCAAGTCGTTTAACACTATAGACCTGAACTGGATTTAATAAAGTTGCTAAAAATTTCACACAAACCAGAAAGAATGGCACCTAAAGCGGAAAATCTGCAGTTTGACTTACAGGTTGATAAGGAAATACTTTGCCCACACAGACGGGTGTCAGATAGGCTGGAGATCCCCAAGGTCCCCTGGCTGGTGGACCCCAGTCTGTAACCCTGCTGATCCTCTTCCCTTCAGCTTTCCGAGGGCCCCTTTGCTTCTACATGAGATGGAAGGGCAGCTGGAGTGAGAAGCCCTGCAGTCCTCTGGTGCTGACACTCGTGGATTCCCACTGGTGCCTGCACCATGCAGTCAAAGCCCGGCACCATGGAGGTCACGCCGTCAGACATGGAGGCCATGAGCTGAGTCATAGTTCGGACATCTCCTGCCATGGGGTGCCCGTCCTGCACCAAGGTCTCCATCCCGGACCCCACCCTCGCACTGTTGGCTTTGGTGTGCTGCAGGGACGGCACCATCTCCTCGGATAGAAGGCAATAGGACTCTTCCAATTGGTCTTGCACTCTGAGGAGGGCTGCTGTCATCCCTTCCTGGTGTTTGCGACTCTGCCTTTGCAGCTCCAGTGCCTATGGGGCGACTGGGCCCAGGGGTACATCATCGGGAAAGGACTCAGCAGAGTCCCGGGTTCCAGCATTCCTCCGAGTGTCGGTTCCGTGGGACATTCTTGCTTTTGTTTGCTGTGAATTTTCAGCTGTGAGGTGCTCACCAGTGAGTAACCCAGAAGATGACTACTTAGTGATCGTACCGAGGTGTGAGTATCTGCACTGGTGCCGGGTGCGGGTGACAACTGTGACGCTTCTTCAATGGTGGGGTTGGAGAAGTCCCCCTCTGAGCTGCTGGAATCCAGTGGGTCCAGAGAGTGTGAAGATGACTCAGCCTGTTCTGGTGGTCGGCCTGCAAGAGAAGGGACATGGCATCAGTGCATTACAGGGGATAGGGAGAGAACATTGATTATTCACTTGAGACTTGAGGAATGACAGCATATGTGTTGAGGATTCTCTGCTGCCCCCACTTCACCGCAGACACTCTCTTCCTCCTCCCCGGCCAGCTCGAGGGCTCGATCCTCAAAATGTGTGATGGTTTTCAGCTCAGGTATGACCCCAGCTGGCTGCGCCCACTGGCACCTGTTGTGGTTGAGTTTGTCCTGCAATGACACAGAGAGGAAGAGTGTAGGTGGGAGTCTTGACATTCAAGATGGTGATGAGGTGTGGCAGGTGTGGGGTTTGAGTGGGAGCTGGAGTGTGAGGAGCAGCAGCTACTGGGGAAATATAGTGATTGTGGGAGGGAGGGGAGAACCTGGTGCCTGGTGTTGGCAAAGGCCAAGGTGGCTGAGTGAGAGAAGGGGTTGGAGATGTGAGGTGTGTGAAAGGGGGTCTGGTGGGAGACTGGGAGTGGTTCACATTACCCTAGCTAACTGAAGATCATTCAACACCTTCTTGACACTGCTGCCCTGTCCTCTTCTGGGCCGCACTTGCACTGATTAGGGCTGCCACTGCATCCCAGGTGGGGGTCGTGCCCCTGCTGGAAGGCCATCTCTTGGAGCGGGAGTAGGGTGTGTTACCCACCTCTACTCAACTCCATTCAGCATCCTTGTGAGAGCCCCCTCTGAAAAGCGTGGTGCTGCCTTCTTGCCTGCCATCTCCTGCAGATGTTGTGGAATGAGTGCTGGGGAGCTGTTTATATGGAGCTTCCACAGTTAAGTTGTTGTGGGGTGGGCAAATCAGAAGGATACTCATGAGCATAAAAATTGCTACTGATGAAGCATAAGATTGAAACATGCCAGTGCCTTGGGTGGGGATCATTCCGTTTTTCGTGCCAGAACCAACACACTGCCATTTTTTGGTAAGATTTCACCCCTCAGTTTAAAAAGGATCAACTGAACTACCAAGTCCCAGATGTATCAATATTTGCATTTTGATTTAAAATGCAACTATTTTAATGAATATCGTTATTAAAACTAAACGCAGTTCCATGTTTTTTTTGATTTGCTCTGGGAATGTGGGCATTGCTGATTTGCTCTGGGAATGTGAGCATTTAGTGTCCATCCCAAATTCCTCATGAACTGAGTGGTTTGCTGGGCCATTTCAGAGGGGATTTAAGAGTCAACCACATTACTGTGGCTCTGGAGTCACATGTACGCCAGACCAGTTAAATGTTGCAGATTTCCTTCCCTAAAGGACGTAAGTGAATCAGATGGGATTTTATGACAATCAGTAATGGTTTCATGGTCATCATGAGATTTTTAATTCCAGTTTTGTTTTATTGAATTCAAATTTCATTATTTTCACCATCTGCTGTGGTGGGATTCGAATCCAAGTCTCCAGAGCACTACTCCAGGCCTCTGGATTACTAGGCCTCTGGGTACCATAAATGTGAATAAAGAGATTTGCAATCTATGTCAGTTTCTCTGATGGTAAATGTTGCTACTAACAGTTTCCTCATGTTGATAGAAAAATTGCAAACATTGCAACAGGACTTCAAAAAGATTAATTATATCAAACTATTCTACCCTTAAATCAATATTACCCAGGCACAGAGCCGAAGTGGCACAGTGGTTAGCACTGTTGCCTCAAAGTGCCTGGGACCCGGTTTCAATTCCGGCCTCGGGTCACAGTCTGTCCAGAGTTTGCACATTCTCATAGAAATCATAGAAACCCTACAGTACAGAAGGAGGCCATTCAGCCCATCGAGTCTGCACTGACCACAATTCCACCCAGACCCTACCCCCACATCCCTACAGATTTACCCACTAATCCCTCTAACCTACGCATCTCAGGACACTAAGGGGCAATTTTTTAGCATGGCCAATCAACCTAACCCGCACATCTTTGGACTGTGGGAGGAAACCGGAGCACCCGGAGGAAACCCACGCAGACACGAGGAGAATGTGCAAACTCCACACAGACAGTGACCCAAGCCGGGAATCGAACCCGGGTACCTGGAACTGTGAAGCAGCAGTGCTAACCACTGTGCTACCGTTCCGCCCCTGTGTTTATGTGGGAAACCCTCCAAAGATGTGGGGTTGATTGGCCGAGTGTCAGGGAATTAATAGAGTAAGTATGTGGGGTTATAAGGATAGGGTCTGGGTGGGATTGTTGTTGGTGCAGTCTCGATGGGCCAAATGGCCTCCTTCTGCACTATAGGGCTTCTATGATAAGGGAAAAGGATAGAAGCCCATTATAATGTGTTTCCACCCCCATTGTTAATAATAGAATTTCTTACCCACAGGATGCAACAGGACTTGTGCTGGTAGTAGGCCTTTGTCTACTGTTGCAAACTTAATGAGGCATTTGGGGTATTCCAGTCTCCATGTTTTACCTTGGTTTTACTCTCAGGATCCAGAGTGTGGGTCATCTATAGACGCCTGGCTTTCTGGTTGGCCCTTGAACTCAAGTTGTGAGCTGCACCCAAGTTTGCTGCCCAGTTTTACAGGCGCAAGGCTTAACCCAGGAACATGTCTGATCAGGAGTTCCCAGTACACATGGCCTAGGGGCGAAGGACTGTCAGCATCCGTGTCCTCCTCAAGTGCACACTGGGTGCCGAGAGAGGAATAATTGCCAGGCACACTTCAATCATATATTCAACATCGTCACATTGATTTTTATCTGACATTTTTCAGCTTGAATAAATCACAGGCTTTTCAGAATAAGCCACATGCAATTGAATGAGAATATTTACTGCTTGCATTGGATGGATTTTGTGTTTGTGAACCTGGATCATCTTGAATATTGTCAAAATGTTTCAGGAAAGTAGGATGAAAACATTCATTACATAAACCCAGAATGACTTTCAGATCTGTTTCCCCATTTCTAAGGACATTTTAGTTACAATATTAGCTTTGGACATAATCAAGTAATTGTGCTTGACATATTTCTTTCAAACATGTTGTGCATCCTCAATGCTGAATAGACAAGTATCACACTGGATTCACAATGAAGCTCACAAAAAATCAACAGGAGCATCAATGCACCTTTGATCAAATCTTTTAAAATTAATCCTAAATGCGGTGGCACAGTGGTTAGCACTGCTGCCTCACAGTGCCAGGGACCTGGGTTCGATTCCCAGCTTGGGTCACTGTCTGCATGGAGTTTGCACATTCTCCCCGTGTCTGCATGTGTTTTCTCCAGGTGCTCTGGTTTCCTCCCACAGTCTGAAAGACGTGCTGGTTAGGTGCATTGGCCATGCTAAATTGCCCCTCAGTGTACCTGAACAGGCGCCGGAGTGTGGCGACTAGGGGATTTTCACAGTAACTTCATTGTAGTGTTAATGTAAGCTTACTTGTGACACGAATAAAAACATTTAAACTTAAATTAACTTAACTTAAATGAGGTCAAGCTACTAAGTTTATTGTGATTTAGACTGCAAAGAGTTTTAGTTTTTTTAATGACTATAATCTCACAGTTTACCTTCAAGTTATCATGTGACTGATGGATGAGCACTTCTAGACTTTTCTTTCATTATTGCCTGTCTGAGAGTCTTGCACGTGAAACAAAGTCTGACATTGTAACAATTAGACGACAAAACAGTCATTTTAACATCACCAGTCCTATTATGGTTCAATTAGCCATTCAATTCCAGTTCTAGTGGAACTCCCTTTCTGACCTGACTAGGGAACGAAGATGACTTAAAGAATATCACAAATGTTTAAACTTCTACTTAATACCAGCAGCCAATTTTCTGTCCTTCTATTAACTCCTATTGTTAGTTGTCACTCAGGCATTGGAACTGCTGTGGAGCCCTGATGGATACCATTCAATTCATACATACACTTGGACCACCAGATAAGCTGCACTTACATACCACACACACAACCTGCCCTGACAAGAACAGAATGAAGTCAGCTCAGCCTCCTGGTAGAATTGTCAATGCGTACTTAGGAAAGGAATCCCAAGCAATAAGCACAGACTGTTTTCCCTTGCCACACGCGTGAAAAATAAAATGAAGCACTTCTCTCAGCATAACTTATCTTTGTCAGACACTCATTGGAAGATAAGGGTCATCCACTCATATAGTAATACAGACAAAAAAGGTCACAGCAAATACATTGATACTTAAGTTAATAATGAAATAGAATTTGACATCAAAATTCCTATGGCCAATGTGTTTAAGTGTTACCAATCTGGATCAGCAGGTCAAGTCAGATTCCTTTAACCATTTAACAGTGAGCTAAAGACAAACATGTTCCGAGGACAAACAATGTAGTGCATGACAAAGGTCTAAAAGCTCATTTAGAGTAAGAATGCAAGTTTTTAGTTCTTCCATACAAACTAAATCAGGGGAGGCGATGGCCTTAGTGGTACGATCGTTAGACTATTAATCCAGAAGCTCAGGTAATGCTCTGAGGGCCAGAGTTCGAATCCTGCCATGGCAGATGATGGAATTTGTGTTCAACAAAAATTTCTGGAATAAAGAATCTACTGATGACCATGAAACCATTGTCGATTGTCGGAAAACCCACCTGGTTCACTAATGTCCTTTAGGGAAGGAAATCTTCTATCTTTACCTGCTCTGGCCTACATGTGACTCCAGAGCCACAGCAATGTGGTTGAATCTCAACTGCCCTCTAAAAATGGCCTAGCCAGTGATGACTATATCACACAAATGAATTTAAAAAAAGTTGGGCATCCCAATATTCCCCATGATGTGCTGTCTAACCTTTCTGTAGAAATAAATGACTGCCATCTTGAAAGGCCTGAGACAAAAAAATTTTTAGTTTATTTACTAGTGTCACAAGTCGACTTCCATTCGCGCTGCAATGAACTTCTGTGAAAATCTCCGAGTCGCCACACACTGGCACCTGCTCAAGTATGTTGAGGGAGAATTTAGCATAGCCAATGCGCCTAACCAGCACATCCTTTGGACTGTGGGAGGAAACCGGAGCACCCGAAGGAAACCCACACAGACACGGGGAGACCATGCAGACTCCGCACAGACAGTGACCCAAGCTGGGAATCGAACCGGGGCCCCTGGCTCTGTGAGGCAGCAGTGCTAACTACTGTGCCACCCTGCTGCCCGGTATAGAAATCAATTGAATAACTTTGCATATGATTAAGAATGCTACCATTCCAATTATATTTCAAAAAGGAAGACATGCATTTGCTAAAACTACATTTTTATTCTTTAACTGAAAATGTTACAAATCAATTCTGTTTTCTTGCTGATTTATATAAACATGTAAGTGTCCAACAAATGCAATGCACTTTCTGCCACCATTCAATAAAGCTCTTGAGTAGCTTCAATTGTAGCAAAAATTATGGCAGCTCACACATTAGTACTTCACTAATGGCTTGAGTTATCAGTTTTTTATATGAGATTGGGTGACTTAACTGAGAGAAAAAGACTGATCAATATTGACATGTCCCTCCTAGTTTGGAAAATACCATTAATGGTGATAATTTTTTCAAGTTTTTTTGTTGCAAAAATGCCTGAAATAATTGAATTGCATATTGTGTCTGAGAACAAAGTTCATTCTGTTTGCCCCACTCCCCGGTAATGTATGCACAGTAGGATGGAAAGAGTTACTTCTATTCATCGTCTTCTTTCAACATTCCATTAGGTTAAATGGTGTACGCAGGGGCATGCTTTATCAGCTTATCTCTAGTCCTTCATGCAAGCACAGAAGGTAGCCAGTTTCATCTCAGTGGATCAGCTGGGGAGGTAATTTCTTTACCCAGAGAGTGGTTAAAATGAGGGACTTGCTATCACATGGAGTATTGAGATAAATGTAGCACAGGTGCATTTATAATAACAGCGTGCATTTATATGACATCTTTCATGTAATAAAATGTATCGGACAGCACAGGAGTGGTATCAATCGAAATTTGATACTGAACCACACACGGAAATTTTACGGCAAATTAGCAAAGGCTTGGTCCTAAAGGTGGGTTTTAAAGACTGCCTTAAAGAAAGAGAGACAGAGATGTAGAGAGGTTTAGGGTGACAATTCAGAACTTACACATTCAGCAATTGAAGACACAACCGTGAATGATAGAGCACTTAAAATGGGTTGTTTAAGAGGCGAGAATTAGAGAGGCGTTGATTTCCTGGAGAGTTATAGTGCTGGAGCAAAATTGCAGAAATAGGGAGAGGCGATCAAGGCAAAAGAGGGATTTGAAAATAAGAGTGAGGATTTTAAAATTGACTTAAGCCACGTCGGTCAACAAGTACATACATGATAAATGAACAGGAGTTGGTGCAAGTTAGGATACTGGGAGTAAAGTTTTGGATGAGCTTAACTTTTGGAGGATGGCAGACTGGAGTCTGACCCAGGGTACATTGGAACAGTCAAGTTTAGAGGTAGAAAAGGCATGGCTGTGAGTTTCAACAGCAGATGAGGTATTGAATGGGTCAGAGTTGGCTGAGGTTACAGAGATGGAGGTAGGCGGTTTTAGTGATGATGCAGATGTGTGGTCAGAAGCACATCTTGGGGTCAAATAGACACCAACATTGTGAACAGTCTGGTTGAGCCTTTGACAGTGGCTGGGGAGAGGGGCGGAGTCAATGCCTAGTTGACTACTATTTAGTTGAAGCAAATTTCTGTTCATTCATTATGGATGTCAGACAAGCAGTTTGAGAAATTTAGAGACAGTGGAGAGAGTAAAGAGGTGGTGGTGAGGTAGAGCTGAGCATTGTCAGCATACATGTAGACCCGAATTTTGTATTAATGGACGATACTGCAGAAGTGCTTCATGGAGATAGAAAATGGACAGGGTCCAAGAATAGATCCTGGCATCTCCTGAGGTAATGGTACAGCAGCAAAAAGAGAAACAATTGCAGGAAGTGAGCTAAGTACACAACAGAGAAAGGAATAGAAGGTGGTGCTGGTACGGCTAGATGAAGTAGAGTAGGAGACAGCTTGGGTAAAGCGTCAACAACAGCATCAATTGATTGACCAATTTCTGTCCTGTAGTCTCTATGTAATTCTATATTACAGCCGAAATTCCCCAGCAGAGTCGAATGACTCACATTCCAATCATTATTTTGTAAATTGAGTTTGTGTCTATATATGCCCTGTTTGTGAACAGAACTCCCACTCACCTGACGAAGGGGCAGCGCTCCGAAAGCTAGAGGCTTTTGCTACCAAATAAACCTGTTGGACTTTAACCTGGTGTTGTGAGACTTTTTACTTAATTTTTTAGCGCAGTGGGCTGGGAGATTCTCACGTCAGCTGATTCACGGGGTTCATGTGTGTGTTCATGCCCCGCTAGCGCCTCCCAGCGCTGTGTTTCCGGCGGCACCAGATCCGCGTCAGAAATCGACGGAGAGGCGCAAAGACTATTAAATTGGCCATTTGCATAGTATTTAAATGTGATTAGCAGGCCCGGGACTGACATCTCCAGGCCCGCTAGCATCTCCCCCCCCAGCCAGAGTGGTTCCCTCCAGCGGGGTTTAGAGTAGCTCTCTGCTAACGGGGAACTTGCAGCCCGACCTTGCTAGAGTGAAAAGAGGGGCAATCGGGACCCTCAGAGGGTCAGGTGGTGGGAGGGTGTCCCCTGGGCAAAGGCACCCTCGCAGTGCCAGTCTGTGCCCTCTGGCATTGCCCAAGGGGCAAAGTGCCAATGCCCATGGGGCACCTTGGCATTGCCCATCATGCACGGGGAAGTGTCAAAGGGTGGGGCATGTGGGGGCACGGCCTGATGGGGCAGGGCCTAGACGGCAATCGGTGGGGGTGAGGGATGCTGCTGTCGCTCTGCACAGGGATCGATGGGGGAAAAGAGGGAGGGCAAAGATTGGTGCGAGCTGGAGTGGGGAGGTGGTCAGTCTGCTGGGGGGGGGGGGGTCAACATTGCGGGGAAGGGGGATTGGGACTGTGGGGGGAGTCAGTTCTGTGGGGGTCGGGAATCGGGGAGGTGGGCTGGAGATCAGGGTGGGTCAGGGTGGTGTTGAGTGTTCGGTGCTGACCCGGGAATGGTCGGGAGGCCTGCGATTGGGCCGCGGGGGTGGTGAGAGGGCCAGCAATGCAGGGGTTGCAGAATTGGCCAGCAATCGAGCTGACCAGCAATCGTGGGCAGGCACTGCTCATGTGGGAAGAGGCCCCGGCCCCTGTAATTTAATGATATTCACACAAGTGGCCTCTGCAGTGCACAGAGTGTGAGGGATCCTTCTCTGAACTCACACTGAAAAAAACAGCGTGAATTATTCCAGTTTTCACACAAATTCGGCACTTAGATTTTTTGGGGAGAATTACGGCCAACATACCTGATGGCCTTGACGTTCAGGGTGACATGTACTTGGAATACTTGCCCATCATTATCCGATAGCTGTTCTGCAGTCTGAATGCTTCTCTATGCATTTGTTTTAATTTCCTATCATCTCACATGCTGAATTTTGTCTAATTTAGGTCACTCCCAGTGTTGGATCATCTCTGAACCCTTTTGGTTTGAACCACAGTCAGCATAGCAGACTTCCATAGAATGAAGGGATGGTGACTGTCACAAGGATATCAAGCATTGGCTCACACTCGCACTGTGATTTGATTTAATTTATTATTGTCACATGTGTTGGGATACAGTAAAAACTATTGTTTCTTACATGGAGTACATAGGAGAGAAGGAAAGGAGAGGGTGCAGAATATAGTGTTCAAGTCTGTGTAGTCACACACTAACTGCATATTGGGTTGGGGGAATTTCTTTCAGTTGACGTACATAGCAAGGTCGACATGTGCTGTCTGCAAAGCAATGTGCATACAGTCACAGCAATCTTGCACCCTGGGGTGCCTTCAGAATTTGCAAACCCTTGTACTTGCCCCTGTCTCATTCTCTCTGGTAAGGAGAAATGAAATCTTGTTAGCTCACTTCTGAATAGATAACTCTGGGGACTTCTCTCATGCAGCAATGGATTGCAAATTGTGAGATTTTGCTAATGCCTCCAACTGCCGCCTGGGAGGAGCCTTACAATCATAGTCACAATCATTATCATGGCCATCGGCTATGTGATCATTTCCCTGTTCGAAAACTGGAAATATTTTTTATTCTTTCGTGGGACATGGGCGTCGCTGGCTGACTAGCATTTATTACCCATCTCTAGTTGCCCTTGAGAAATTGGTGGTGAGCTGCCTCCTTGAAACGCTGCCGTCTATGTGCTGTGGGTTGACCCACAATGCCATTAGGGACTGCAGTAATTGGCAGATTTCAGTGATGCAGTGATTTTAGTGAAGCACTGAGGGTGAACTGCTTCCCAATGACCCTAGGTGAATGTTGCCTCATGCTAAGAGCCCTTATCTCCGTCCTCCTTTTCTTCTCTCTTCTAGCAGCTTGCCCTAGTCTGATGGCCTCCGAGTCATGTTTGATTTCAAGGGGAAGCCTACTCTCTGTACCCATGTCCGGAAGAAACTGATTTGTGGAGAATCCAGCAGATGCAGGAAAAGGACCTTGAGGACCTGTCACACCATTCCCTATAGACTTTGAAATTTCAAACAGATAGCAGCAACTGTATGAGGAATTGTGGAAAATGGCAGAAAAAATAAAATGGGAAGTAACTTGTAAGTAGTTGACAATTCCTTAAAATAGTGCTGGTTGGGTGGTTGGGGGTGGCCTTTAACCCCTAACTCTCTAAATGAGTAACTCACCTAGTGTAATTCCTCCACCTTCTCACCATAATCCTGCATATTCTTCCTTTCAGATGACAATCTAATTCCCTTTTGAATGCCTCAGTTGAACCTGCCTCCACCACTCACTGGCAGTGCATTCCGAACCCTAACCACTCACTCTATCAAAAAGGTTTATAAGAACATAAGAATTAGGAACAGGAGTGGTGCATTTGGCCCCTCCAGCCTGCTCTGCCATTCAATAAGATCATGGCTGATCTTTTCGTGGACTCAGCTCCACTTACCCGCCCGCCCACCATAACCCTTAATTCCTTTACTGTTCAAAAATTTATCTTTCCTTGCCTTAAAAACATTCAATGAGGTAGCCTCAACTGCTTCACTGGGCAGGGAATTCCACAGATTCACAACCCTTCGTGTGAAGAAGTTCCTCCTCAACTCAGTCCTAAATCTGCGTCTCCTTATTTTGAGGCCATGCCCCCTAGTTCTAGTTTCACCCGCCAGTGGAAACAACTTTCCTGCTTCTACCTTATCTATTCCCTTCATAGTCTTATATGTTTCTATAAGATCTCCCCTCATTCTTCTGAATTCCAATGAGTATAGCCCCAGTCTACTCAGTCTCTCCTCATAAGCCACCCCTCTCAACTCTGGAATCAACCTAGTGAATCTTCTCTGCACCCCCTCCAATGCCAGTATATCCTTTCTCAAGTAAGGAGACCAAAACTGTACACAGTACTCCAGGTGTGGCCTCACCAGCACCTTATACAGCTGCAACATAACCTCGCTGTTTTTAAACTCCATCCCTCTAGCAATGAAGGACAAAATTCCATTTGCCTCCTTAATTACCTGCTGCACCTGCAAACCAACTCCTTGTGATTCTTGCTCAAGGACACCCAGGTCCCTCTGCACAGCAGCATGCTGCAATTTTTTACCATTTAAGTAGTCGTCCATTTTGCTGTTATTCCTACCAAAATGGATGACCTCACATTTACCAACATTGTACTCCCTCTGCCAGTTCCTCACCCACTCACTTAGACAATCTGTATCCCTTTGCAGACTTTCAGCATTCTCTGCACACTTTGCCCTGCCACTCATCTTCGTGTCATCTGCGAATTTTGACACACTAAACTTGGTCCCCAACTCCAAATCATCTATGTAAATCGTAAACAATTGCGATCCCAACACTGATCCCTGAGGCACACCACTAGTCACTGATCGCCAACCAGAAAAATACCCATTTACCCCCACTCTTTGCTTTCTGTTAGTTAACCAATCCTCTATCCATGCTAATACGTTGCCCGTAACACTGTGCACCTTTATCTTATGTAGCAGTCTTTGGTGCGGCACCTTGTCAAATGCCTTCTGGAAATCCAGATACACCACATCCACAGCTTCCCCATTGTCCACTGCACATGTAATGTTCTCAAAGAATTCCACCAAATTAGTCAAACATGACCTTCTCTTCATGAACCCATGCTGCGTCTTACCAATGGGACAATTTATATCCAGATGTCTCACTATTTCTTCCTTGATGATAGATTCAAGCATTTTCCCTACTACAGAGGTTAAGCTAACTGGTCTATAGTTACCCACCTTTTGTCTACCTCTTTTTTTAAACAGTGGTGTCACATTTGCTGTTTTCCAATCTGCAGGAACCACCCCAGAGTCCAGCAAATTTTGGTAAATTACCATTAGTGCATTTGCTATATCTCCCGCCATCTCTTTTAGTACCCTGGGATACATTCCATCAGGACCAGCTGACTTGTCTACCTTTAGCCCCATTAGCTTGCCCAACACTACCTCTTTCGTGATAATGATAGTTTCTAGGTCCTCACCTGCCATAGCCTTCCTGTCATCAATTTTTGGCATGTTATTTGTGTCTTCCACTGTGAAGACCGACACAAAATACCTGTTCAATGCCTCAGCCATTTTCTCATTTCCAGTTATTACATCCCCTTTCTCATCCTCTAAAGGACCAATGTTTACTCCTCAGATCACGAGCCTCCACCTGGGCCCAAACTAATGACATATGAACATACCAAATAGGGGCAGAAGTAGGTCATTTGGCCCTTTGGGCCTGCTCCACCAATCAATAAGATCATGGCTGGTCTGTTTATGTTTTGAATTCCACATGCACATCTACCCTCAATAACATTTGATTCCCTTACCTAACAGGAATCTATCTACCACCATCTTAAAAATATTCAATGCCCCCGCCTCCACTACCTTCTGAGGCAGAGAGTTCCAAAGTCGCACAATGCATTGAGAGAAATATATTTTCCTTATCTCTGTCCTCAAAGGGGCGACATCTAATTTTAAAACAGTGGCCCCCCTAGTTCTGGACTCACTCATAAGAGGAAACATCCTTTACACATCCACCTTGTCAAGACCATTTAGGATCTTACATACTTGAATCAAGTCACCCCTCGCTCTTCTAAACTCCAGTGGAAACAAATCCAATCTTTCCTCATTAGACAACCCATTCCTTCCAGGTATTAAAATAGTAAACCTCTTCTGAACTGCCTCCAATGTATTCACCTCCTTCCTTAAATAAGAAAACAAAAACTGCACACAGTATTCGAGGTGTGTGGTCTTACCAATGCCCTGTATAACTGAAGCGTAACATTCTTACTTTTATGTTCAATTCCTCTTGCAATAAAGGATAGCATTCCATGAACCTTTTTAATTACTTGTTGTACCTGCATACTAAGTTTTGTCACTCATGCAGTCAAACACCTAGATCCCTCTGCACCTCAGATCTCCGCAGTCGTTTTCTGTTTAAATAATACTCTGCTCTTTTATTCTTCTTGCCAAAGTGAACAACTTCACATTTTCTCACTTACACAACTTGCCAGCTTTTTAACCACTCACTCAATTTATCTATATCCGTCTGCAACCTCCTTATGTCATGTTCACAGCATAACTTGTTACCTATCTTTGTGTCATCTGAAAATTTAGCTATCGTGCCTTTGCTCCCCTTCTCAGTCATTGATATAAATTGTAAAAAGTTGAGACTCCAGCACAGACCCCTGTGGGACTTTCCACATTCTGCCAATCGGAAAAAGCCATTTATGCATACTCTGTTTTCTGCCAAAAAACCTATCTTCTATCCATGTTAATATGTTACTAATACATCATGAGCTTTTATTTTCCACAATAATAACTTTTGGATGAGGCATTTTATCAAATGCCTTTTGGAAATTCAAGGGGCGGCACGGTAGCACAGTGGTTAGCACTGCTGCTTCACAGCTCCAGGGTCCCAGGTTCGATTCCCGGCTCGGGTCACTGTCTGTGTGGAGTTTGCACATTCTCCTCGTGTCTGCGTGGGTTTCCTCCGGGTGCTCCGGTTTCCTCCCACAGTCCAAAAATGTGCGGGTTAGGTTGATTGGCCAGGTTAAAAATTGTCCCTTAAGAGTCCTGAGATGCGTGGATTGGCGGGTAAAATATGTGGGGGTAGGGCCTGGGTGGGATTGTGGTCGGTGTAGACTCGATGGGCCGAATGGCCTCCTTCTGCACTGTAGGGATTCTATGATTCTATGATACAGTATGTCTACAGACTCCACTATATCCATAGGGCATGTTACTCCTTCAAAGAACTTTAATAAATTGGCTAAACATGATTTGCCTTTCCCAAAACTATACTGACTCTTCCTGATTGCCTTGAGATTTTGTAAGTGCCCAGCTACAGCTTCCTTAATGATCAATTCTAACTCTTTCCCCCTGACAGATGCAAGCTGAGTGGCCTATAATTTCCTGTTTTCCTGCCTTCTTGATTTGAGGGGTTAATTAGTTACTTTCCAGTCTGAGAGAACCTTTCTGGAATCTTGTGAATTTTTGAAAATTAACACCAACGTGTCTACTACTTCATTAGCCAATTCTAGTAAGACCCTAAGATGAAGTCCATCATGACCCAGAGACTTGTCAGCCCACAGCTCCATCAATTTGCTCATTGCTGCTTCCCCAGAGATTCTAATTTCACCAAGTTCCCCCCTCCCATCCACATCTTGACCTACAGCTTTTACTGGAATGTTTTTTTATACCTTCTATAGTGAAGACAGAAGCAAAATATCCGTTCATTTCAGCTGCCATTTCCTTATTATCTACTATTAACTCCCCATTGTCATTCTCTAGAGGTGGAGATGCCGGTGTTGGACTGGGGTAAACACAGTAAGAAGTTTAACAACACCAGGTTAAAGTCCAACAGCTCACGTTGTTTTGTTTCTTAAAGACTTGATTAGTTGTAAGTATTCGCATTCCAACCATTATTCATGTAAATTGAGTCTGTGTCTTTATATGCCCTGTTTGTGAACAGAATTCCCACTCACCTGAAGAAGGGGCTTGGAGCTCCGAAAGCTTGTGTGGCTTTTGCTACCAAATAAACCTGTTGGACTTTAACCTGGTGTTGTTAAACTTCTTACTGCATTCTCTAGAGGACCAGCATTCTACTCACTCTTTTCTTCTGTCTATTATTTCAAGCTAACTTCCTCTCGTACTCAAATTTATTTTTCCTGATGAACTTTTTAGTCATACTCAGTTGTTCTTTATATTCTAATCAATCATATGACCTGCCACTCATCTTTGCACAGTTATATGTTTTTTCCTTATTCGTAGAATCATGAAATCCTTACAGTGCAGAAGGAGGCCATTTGAGCCTGCACTGACAATACTCCCACCCTGGCCCTATCCCCGCAACGTTACATATTCACCCTGCTAAACCCTCTGACAGTGAGGGGTAATTCAGCATGGCCAATCCACCTAATCTGCACATCTTTGGACTGTGGGAGGAAATCTAGGCACCCGGAGGAAACCCACACAGACAAGGGGAGAATGTGCAAACTCCATCATGGAATTGAACCCAGGTCCCTGGCGCTGAGAGACAGCAGTGCTAACCACTGTGCCACCATGCAGCCATAGGTTGATGCTTTCCTTAACTTCTTTAGTTAATCATGGTGGATCCTCCTCTTAGAATTTTCCTTTATAGTAGGGATATACTTATTCTGAAATATCCCCTTAAATGTCTGTCATTCCCTCTCTATTGATCTATCCCCTAGCCTAATGTCCCAGTTCACTTCAGATAGCTCAGATTTCATGCCCACATAGTTATCCTTATTTAAATTTAAAATACGAGTCTTTGACACACTCTTCCCTCCTTCAAAGTGCATGCAAGATTCAATGGTTTTGTGGTCATTGCTATCTACAGGTGCCTTTACTTTGAGGTCATTAATTAATCCCGTCACAATACACAATACCAAGTCTAATATAACCTGATCTCTGGTGGATCCCGGAATGTACAGCTCTAAGAAACTATCTTGAAAGCATTCATCCAGGCTACTATTGGCAATCTGATTTTTACAATTTGTATGTAGATTAAAATCACCCACAATTATCGCCGTTCCTTTATCACAAGCACCAATATTTCTTCTTTTATACATTGTCCTACATGATGGTTATCGTTAGGGGGCCTGTAGACCACTCCCACTAGTGATCTCTTTCCTGTACTATTCCTCATCTCCACCCAAACGGATTCCACGTCCTGATCTCCTGAACCAAGGTAATCTCTAACTATTGTACCAACGCCATCCTTGATTGAGAGTGTTACCCCTCCACCTTTAGTCAGCTTCCTATTCTTCTTGAATGTCACATACCCCTCAATATTCAGGACCCAACCATTATCATTCCGCAGCTACATCTCCATGGGACTACCTTTATGACTTATACAAATTCAGCATAGCCTCCTTGCTCTTGTATTATATAGAATCCTACAGTGAAGAAAGAGGCCCTTCGACTCTGCACTGACCACAATCCCACCCAGGCCCTATCTCCATAACCCCAATCATTTACCAAGCTAGCCCCCCCGACACTAATTGGCAATTTAGCATGGCCAATCCACCTAACCTGCCCATCTTTGGACTGTGGGAGGAAACCGGAGCACCCAGAGGGAACCCATGGAGACACGGGGAGAACATACAAACTCCACACAGACAGTGACCTGAGGCCGGAATCGAGCCTGGGTCCCCGACACTTGAGGCAGCAGTGCTAACCACTGTGCCAACGTGCCACCGTAAGCCCTTATTAAAAAAGCCCAGGATATTTTATGCCTTATTAACTGCTCTCTCAACCTGTCCTGCCACTTTTAATGATTTATGCATATATTCATCTCCTTCTGCACCCCTTTAGAGTTGTACCTATATTTTATATTATCCCTGATCCTTTATGCTTTGTTTGGCTGTGCAAGGTTAAAAAGAGTGTCAACTGGAATGTGGAGCTCCAAGACAACATTGTGGTGCTGGTGTCAAATAATCATTGACATAATGATCTACCTGCTCTGCAAACCTCTGGCAGATGTTAACCATTTAATCAAGATGGCATCCATGTGCTTTGCATTAGAAGCATAGCTGTGTGCTGTAAACATCATTCTGGAGCTCTAAGGACATTCGTAGCACCTAAGAAATAGGCACAGCAGAGCATAATCGCTTCCTCAGTCCACTTTACCATTTCAGGAATTTGACTTGTGGTACGGCCTATTTTGTGATGAGTTCCTTGGCACTGCAATGCAAAGCATCCAGTCCAGTCCCATCTACTGGAAAATCGAAATGCTTAAAAATTTGATTGCAACCAATAACAATGGCTCCTTGTTAAATTTCTCAAACATATGGACCATGCATTTCCTCTTTGGTTTTGGGTGGGAAGGCTGAGTGGGATCATCGGGGAGATTGGTTACAAGATTCACTTATTGCCTTTTATACAGTCCAGCAGATTAATGTGGGCACATAACCTTCCTACTTACATACCAGTGGATATATTCCAATGCAATGAAAATGTACTTCCTATTGCTGTTCCAAGCTGTTGCAGAGAGGTTCCCCTCACCATCCAGCATCACACACAAACAATCTGAAGGTCGACATCCCAACCATTCTGCAAATACTAATTGAAACCATTTAAATGCTGTTAACCCCAGGAAGTGATCAGAAGCAAAAGTATTGGTTTGGCTTTTAGTCCTGCCCCATTTTATATACAGGAGCAGAGTGGGGCCAGAGGAAACTCAAATGCATCACCTTGTGATTACTGTGCTTTTTTTTTGAGCACGTGGATGCCACCTTGATTAAATAGGTAACCTCCCACAGCTTGCCTCCTGGACTTGCAGAATCTCACTGGCTGTCCTGTCTGGAGACAATACACATTTCTTTAACCTGTACCTAATGCTCCCTCCACTCACATTGTCTGTATCTTTAAGACCTGATCAGCTGTAAAGATTCGCATTCTAATCAGTATTCTGTAACTGATTTTGTGTCTCTGTATCCCTGTTTGAGAGCAGATATCCACTCCATCTGACGAAGGAGCAGCGCTCCGAAAGCTAATGGCATTTGCTACCAAATAAACCTGTTGGACTTTAACCTGGTGTTGATAAAACTCTTACTTTTTTTTTAACCTTTGTTCATTTTTGCACCGCCAAGAAGGTAATATTAACCTAACCTACTGGACAAGAGACCTACAGGACTAGGAAGCCAGATTTATAACCCATCCACTATGACTCTCCCTTCACTGCAACAGAAAGTAAAATTGGGCAGGGTGTAAAAGTTGCCAAGTTCTGGATAAGTGGATTAGATTAAGATTAAGAATTCACCCAAAGTTTCCACTTGCAGTAAATGTTTCCATTTTGAAGGGGGGACTTCTTAGAAAGAATAGAAATATATAAAATATAAAGTCCATCATGTCTGTACTAAGCAAAAAGGGCTATCAAACCTGATCCGCATTCAAGCTTTTGGTTTGTAGCCTTATAGTTTAGGTCACTTCAAGTTCATATCCAAAACATATTTTAAATAAAATGATGATTTCTGGCTCT
The DNA here is from genome assembly GCF_964213995.1 of Mustelus asterias. Taxonomy (NCBI): domain Eukaryota; kingdom Metazoa; phylum Chordata; class Chondrichthyes; order Carcharhiniformes; family Triakidae; genus Mustelus; species Mustelus asterias. The sequence continues at coordinate 46,889,472 of NC_135806.1, read as the reverse complement.
TCCACCCTTTCAAGCAATGAGTTCCAGCTCACTGGATGTTAAACATTCTCAACTGCCCTCTAATCCTTCTATTAATTATTTTAAATCTACACCCTGGTTTTGACTTTTCTGCAAAGGGAATTGGGTTCACTTTATCAAGGCCCCTCATAATCATATACATCTCACTTAAATCTTCCTTTGGCTTCCGCTATTCAAAGAAAACAATCCCAATTTATCCAATCCTCATAGTCCTGGCAACATCCTTGTAAATCTCCTCTGTACATCTCCTCAAGTGTGATTACATCCTTCTTGTAATATGGTGATTGTAGCCACCATATTATCTATTCAATATTTTACACAGTCCCAGCATAATATATCCATCTTTATATTCGATGCTTCAGTTAATAAAGGAAAATATTCCACAAGCCTTTTAACCACCTTATCTGCCTGTCTGGATACCACGATGTGGAGATGCCAGCGTTGGACTGGGGTAAACACAGTAAGAAGTTTAACAACACCAGGTTAAAGTCCAACAGGTTTATTTGGTAGCAAAATTGAAATGCTTAAAAATTTGATTGCAACCAATAACAATGGCTCCTTGGTAAATTTCTCAAACATATGGACCATGCATTTCCTCTTTGGTTTTGGGTGGGAAGGCTGAGTGGGATCATCGGGGAGATTTGTTACAAGATTCACTTCTTGCCCTTTATACAGTCCAGCAGATTAATGTGAGCACATAACCTTCCTACTTACATATCAGTGGATATAGTGTGTGGATACAAATTGTGTGGCTTTTGCTACCAAATAAACCTGTTGGACTTTAACCTGGTGTTGTTAAACTTCTTGTCTGGATACCTTCAGGGGTTTATGGGCATGCACTCCAAAGTTTCCACATTCCTCTACATTTCTCAGTATCCTACCATCTATTGTGTAACCTGTCTCTTGTTTTCTCTCCCCACATGCATTTCCTCACACTTCTCCAGATTGAACTTGCTGCTCACCTGACCACTTTATTGACATCTTCCTGCAGCCGGTAGCTTTCTTTCTCAATATTAATCATATGGCCAATTCTTTGTATCATATGCAAAGTTCTCAATTATGCACCTTACATTTAAGTCTAAACCATGAATGTACAGCATGAAAAGCTGGTACTGAGTCTTGCAGAATCCCACTGGAAGCAGCCTCACGGTTGCAAAAACACCCATTGACCATTAGTCTTTCCTTTCCATCAATGGGCAGATGTTGGATCCAATTTGATATTTGCTCGTGGGCTTTTACTGTTCTGACTAATTTGTCATGTGGGACCTTGGCAGAAGCTTTTTAACCACAGTGGAGCCTTACAATGTAATTGAATTTGTCAATGTGCAACATTCCTCAAGTGCATCATCTTTGTAAGAGTTTCAGTGTATGTAAAAAGGCAATAAAGGCCTGCAATAATAGAGGCCTTTCACAACCACGGGAGGTCCTAAAGCATTTTACATCCAGTGAAAAACGTCTGAAGTGTAGTCACTGTGTAATGTATGAAACAAAGCAGCCAACCTGAGCACAGCAAATTCCCCAAAACAGCAATGTGATCATTTGTTTTTGTAATTTTGAGTGTGGCCAGAAAATTCTGGATACCTCTCCTGCTCTCCTACGAAATGGTGCCGTGGGATCTTTTCTGCCCATTGAGAGGCAGATTGGTCCTTAGTCTAACATCTGTTCCGAAAGGTGGCACATTTATAGTGCATCACTCCCTCAGTTCTGTACTAGAGTGTCAGTCTTGATTTCTGTGCTGAAATCCTGGAGTGGGGCTTGAATCCATGCACGTGCAATTACTGTGTAAACAATTGTTAAGCAGGAAAGAATTAAAACTTTAATCACACCATTCTGTTAAAGAATATCCACTTGCACTTTTTTGCCATTACGCCATTAATTAGTTTTACACAACAAATTCTTAAAGTGTGAATAGCTTAACCTTAAAAGCTCAATCAAAGATGTGAAATCACTATTCTAGTTCATCAATATTGAATGCAATGCTTCAGTTGCCTTTCATTGCAATGTTACATCAAACAGTCAACATCCAGCATTCTTGCCTGGCCTGTTAAATAAACATTAAACTGTATTTAAAAGTTTACTCAACTTAAATGTTATTTGCTTCTGAGCAGTTTATCAACTAACATGTTCTAATCTCACAGTAAGTCCATAAAGTAGCAATCAGAAATCAATTTTCTGACAGAAGCAATGTTCTTCAGATAAGAAAACACTCCTTTGTTCTCAAATGTAGCTGGTGTTGGTTATACACCTGGAGTACTGTGTACAGTTTTGGTCTCCTTACATGAGAAAGCACTGGAGCGGGTGCAGAGGAGATTCACTAGGTTGATTCCGGAGTTTAGAGGGTTGGTTTACGAGGACAGACTGACTAAACTGGGATTATACTCATTGGAATTTAGAAGAATGAGAGGGGATCTTATAGAAACATATAAGATTATGAAGAGAATAAAGATAAAAGCAGGGAAGTTGTTTCCACTGGTGGGTGAAACTAGAACTAGGGGGCATAGCCTCAAAGTAAAGGGAGCAGATTTAGGATTGAGTTGAGGAGGAACTTCTTCACCCAAAGGGTTGTGAATCTGTGGAATTCCCTGTCCAGTGAAGCAGTTGAGGCTACCTCATTGAATGTTTTTAAGGCAAGATGGACAGATTTTTGAACAGTAAAGGAATTAAGGGTTATGGTGAGCTGCTATGTGGAGCTGAGTCCACGAAACAATTGACCATGACCTTATTGAATGGCGGAGCAGGCTTGAGGGCCAGATGGCCTCCCCTGTTCCTAGTTCTTATGCTCTTATGTTCTTATAATTGTGGAAAATGATAAGTAAGTTTGGCCTGAATCTTCCGCTCAGCATTGGCTCAGCAATGCTTTGCCACCGCGTGTGAAAACTCTCCCAAACAGATACTGCTGCACCTTTCTTCCAGAATCTCCCAATCCCAACTGGAAACAAAATGCAAAGCGCTGTGTCTGTTGGGGAATTCCATTCAAGAGGAGTAAAGTCAGGGGAAGAGATGCCAAACTCTCTTTACATGACATTAGCTGCCATATTTAATCTAGTTGAGTGTGGATGTGTGAATGGGCAAGTGGATGAATGAGCGAATAGGTAACTGTGTGAATGGTGAATGGGTGAGTACAAAGAACAAAGAACAAAGAACAATACAGCACAGGAACAGGCCCTTCGGCCCTCCAAGCCCGCGCCGCTCCCCGGTCCAGGATTGAATCCTGAATCCAGGATCCCCGCCCAATTTTCCAGCCTATCTACATACCAATATCCTATCCACCGAGCTGTCCCTCACAGCTACGATGCTTTGTTCATCACAACCTATTAACTCACCCCCACCCCCCCATTCCAGACCATGTGATCACCAGGGAGAGGCGAAAACCCAGAGTGAAAACCCCAGGGCCAATATGGGGAAAAAAAAATCTGGGAAATTCCTCTCCGACCCCCTGAGGCGATCGAAACGAGTCCAGGAGATCACACTGGCCCTGATCGGAAAATGCTTCCCAACCCTAGTCATTTCCACTTCCACGAACACCATATGAATTCCCTGCCCCCGAGACAGGTTCCGAACTATCCGCAGTCTCGCTCTGTACTGGCACCAGCAAGATGATCATAGAATGAAGCCTTGAAACGAGAAACAAGGAACAATTAGCCCGCGCCGCTCCCTGGTCCAAACTAGACCACTCTTTTGTATCCCTTCATTCCCACTCCGTTCATATAGCTGTCTAGATAAGTCTTAAACGTTCCCAGTGTGTCCGCCTCCACCACCTTGCCCGGCAACACATTCCAGGCCCCCACGACCCTCTGTGTAAAATATGTCCTTCTGATATCTGTGTTAAACCTCCCCCCCTTCACCTTGAACCTATGACCCCTCGTGAACGTCACCACCGACCCGGGGAAAAGCTTCCCACCGTTCACCCTATCTATGCCTTTCATAATTTTATACACCTCTATTAAGTCTCCCCTCATCCTCCGTCTTTCCAAGGAGAACAACCCCAGTTTCCCCAATCTCTCCTCATAACCAAGCCCCTCCATACCAGGCAACATCCTGGTAAACCTCCTCTGTACTCTCTCCAAAGCCTCCACGTCCTTCTGGTAGTGTGGCGACCAGAACTGGACGCAGTATTCCAAATGCGGCCGAACCAACGTTCTATACATCTGCAACATCAGACCCCAACTCTTATACTCTATGCCCCGTCCTATAAAGGCAAGCATGCCATATGCCTTCTTCACCACCTTCTGCACCTGTGACGTCACCTTCAAAGATCTGTGGACTTGCACACCCAGGTCCCTCTGCGTCTCTACACCCTTTATGGTTCTTCCATTTATCGTGTAGCTCCTCCCTACATTATTCCCACCAAAATGCATCACTTCGCATTTATCAGGATTGAACTCCATCTGCCATTTCCTTGCCCAAATTTCCAGCCTATCTATATCCTTCTGTAGCCTCTGACAATGTTCCTCACTATCTGCAAGTCCTGCCAGTTTTGTGTCGTCTGCAAACTTACTGATCACCCCAGTTACTCCTTCTTCCAGATCATTTATATAAATCACAAACAGCAGAGGTCCCAATACAGAGCCCTGCGGTACACCACTAGTCACAGGCCTCCAGCCGGAAAAAGACCCTTCCACTACCACCCTCTGTCTTCTATGACCAAGCCAGTTTTCCACCCATCTAGCCACCTCCCCCTTTATCCCATGGGATCCAACCTTTTTCACTAGCCTACCATGAGGGACTTTGTCAAACGCTTTACTAAAGTCCATATAGACAACATCCACGGCCCTTCCTTCGTCAACCATTTTGGTCACTTCTTCAAAAAACACCACCAGGTTCGTGAGGCATGACCTCCCTCTCACAAAACCATGCTGACTATCGTTAATGAGTTTATTCCTTTCTAAATGCGCATACATCCTATCTCTAAGAATCTTCTCCAACAACTTCCCCACCACGGACGTCAAGCTCACCGGCCTATAATTACCCGGGTTATCCTTTCTACCCTTCTTAAATAACGGGACCACATTGGCTATCCTCCAATCCTCTGGGACCTCAGCTGCGTCCAGTGACGAGACAAAGATTTGCGTCAGAGGCCCAACGATTTCACCTCTCGTCTCCCTGAGCAGCCTTGGATAGATTCCATCAGGCCCTGGGGATTTGTCAGTCTTTATATTCTCTAACAAACCTAACACTTCCTCCTTTGTAATGGAGATTTTCTCCAACGGTTCAACACTCCCCTCAGAGACACTCCCAGTCAACACATCCCTCTCCTTTGTGAATACCGACGCAAAGTATTCATTTAGGATCTCCCCTACTTCTTTGGGCTCCAAGCATAAGTCCCCACTTTTGTCCCTGAGAGTACCTGAAGTGGGTGAATGGGTCGGCATGTAGAAGGATAAATTTTCTGCATTATAGTCAGATGTTAGAAAGCCTAACCACAAGTATGCGAATCGCAAAACACTGTCGAAATAAACACTTACCTGTAGCAAAAAGCTATGATAAAACATTAGAAAGCAGTAATAACAATTGCTTTGCTTATCCAAATAATATGGGCTGGAGTTTCTGAGCAACCTGCCACGATCTTCCAGTCCTGCCGTTGTCAATGGAGTATCCTGTTGAATGCACCCCTTGCTGATGAGGAACACGCAGTGGGGGTGCACTGTCAGTGCAACTGTAAGATGCTGTCAGCATGAACAGCTGGAAAATTCTGGCCTATGTCTATTCTGTTTTTACTCGAAAACAACTGTATTAAAATAATGTTGTGAGTTACTTGCGTCGGCTCGAATGATCTCCAGACAACTGATGTTTCCCAACAATTGATTTGGGACAGGAGAGATAACAGGGTATTATAACAAATTAGGCCACACAATTTAACCTGTCCTTAAATTGTAATGCTTCGCTCACATTTCTTATCTCTCTGTCTTGATTCAAGCAATTTGTACAGTTCAGTTTCCCTTTTACCTGTATAAAAGCAAAATACTACGGATGCTAGAATGTGAAACAAAAACAGAAAACACTGGGAAATCTCAGCAGATCTGACAGCATCTGTGGGGAGAAAATAGAGCCAATGTTTCAAATCTAGATGACCCTTCATCAGAGCTAAGAGCAAAGAAAATCAGAAGGGATTTACTATGAGGGTGGGCTGTAATTGGACAAAAGGAATGTAAATTATGAAGGCTAAAAGTGTCCACTAAGTGATCAAAATGATCGCAGAACAGAGGTACAGACTGTTAAAGGACTGCCTGAGGAAACGTGACAATTGCTCTATAAAGGAGGGGAGGGGGAGGTGGGGGGGGGGGGGGGGTGGGGGGAGGCGGATGAGGGTGGGGGCAAGATGGAGAGAAAGAATGGAAAAATTGAAAAATGGAAGTGAGAATGAAGGATGATAAAAATGGATGAATGAGATGAAAAGGAGAAATGAAATAAAATAAATGGAAATGGGGTGAAGGTGGAAGGGAGAGTTCATGCTCTGAAGTTGTTGAACTCAATTTTCAGTCCGGAAGGCATTAAAGTGCCCAATCGGAAGATGTGGTGCAGTTCCTCCAGTTTGCATTGCGGTTCACTGGAACATTACAAAAGGCCCAGGACAGACATGTGGACAGCAGAGCATGGTAGTGTGTTGAAGTAGCAAGCGACAGGAAGGTCTGGGTCCTGCTTGCAGATGGACCGAAGGTGTTCAGCAAAGCGGCCACCCAGTCTGAGTTTGGTCTCTCCGATGTAGAGTTGTCCGCATTGGGAGCAGCGAATGCAAGAGAGCAGATTGAAAGAGGTAAAGGTCCCCTTTACCTGTATCTCCTAAAGCATAATTACTTTGCATGAGGACCCCCTCATCCCCCCAGCCCAGTTCAGGTTGAGCTTGTCCCAACTGAATGATTGCTTCCTGCCCCAACATATAAATGGAAGAAAAATGTTGCACCTTTCTTGATATTTCCATCATGTTAATACATCAACTATAATATTAAATAAGCACGAGGGAAAAAGTGGTGATTATGAATAAATATCCACATAACTGCATTTTTAAAGGTATACACCGTGTTTGGTTTTGGTTTCTGCCTATCTTGTTCCTTGTAAAGTGCCAAGTTTTGTGTGGCTTCATTTACTTTTGTAAAAGAAAAGCCTTGGAGATTCTGATCAATACATTGATTCCTGATCTCCCTCAGAAACTGGAGCCCTGTTTTAATGGTCAGACTCTGTTGTCCCACATCTATAGCTTGGTGTGCTGACAGCTATGTGAAAGCATACCAACAGTGCTCCGGGGAGGATCCAAAGAAAGTACATCAAGCAAAATGCCATCTGTGTGCAGGATTCGCCAGTGATTTTGCTCTGTGTGCATTTTCGTGTCTAGAAACTTTCCTGCTGTGCATAAGTGCTAGCCGTCATTTTGAGAGAAATTCTAGTCCCAATGGAACCTTGTCAGATCACTGATATTATAAGAATCAGCACAACAGTTTGAAACATTGCTAGATTGCAACAACCATGTAGGAAGTTTAAGAACAAAGCTGAGAAAAATTCCAAACAAAACCTTTCTCCTAGGCTTTATCTGATGGTTTTCTTCCAGCCATCGTTACCTGAGATATCAGATCAGATACTAGGATGAAAGAGCATGTCCCAACCTCCTAAAATGATTTAATTCACAAGGCTGATTATACCATAGTTACCTCATATGGGCATGAATTGTGTGGAAATTTGATACCTTTAACAGGGAGCTTAGTAATCCAGGCAAGTTCAATTCTGTAAAACATGGCCTACCACAGTTCACTCACCCATTGTCTGCAATCAAGCCGCTATGAATAATAGAAATTCCTATTGGATAATTAAACATTATGAAAACTCATTATAATCCCAAATGTAATTATGAATTCAATAGTCATCCATACACTTGTCTGGTTTTAAAAATAATCAAGCTATTTTGTAGATTCATCTAGTCAGTTGTATTCCTAATGTTTCAACTCAGGTTTCTCATTAGTGATCCGTATTCTGAATCAAAATAGCAGAACTAATATCTTTTATTAACATTTTATAATGTATTTGTACATCTTAGAATGTTTCTGAAAGTACTTTCCTTTGTTTAATTGTACGTTATTTTCTATTAAAACGAAAAACTGATCACTGCAAACACATCATAAATTTAAGCAGGATATCAGCCAGGTATTTAAGATGTGACAGCAAAATTTTGCATTTATAGAGTACCCTTAATATAGTAAGGCATTCCATAGCATTTCAACAAGAGCAATTATCGAACAAAATTGAACTCAGGCACATGAGGAATTATTAGAAAAGCTGAGCATCAGCTTGAGCTAAAGAGGTAGATTTTAAGGAGCATGTTAAAGGAGGAGAGAGAGAGATGGAGAGGTAGGGTGAGAGAATTCCAGCATTTAGGACTTGGCTAACAGAAAGCATAGAGGCCGATGTTGGAACAGCTCAAATAGGGATGTGCAAAAGGCCAGGCTTGTAGGAGCACAGAGATACTGGACAGTAATTGGGCAAGACGAGATTACAGAGGTAGGGAGAGGCAAGGCTCCGAGGGGGTTTTGAAAACCAAGATGGGAATTTTCAAACCGAAGCATTGCTAAAACTGGAGCCAATGCAGGTCAGCGAGCACAACTAGGGTGCGATGGTGAGCAAAACTTGGTGCAAGTTAAGATATGGACAGCAGAGTTTTGGATGAACTCAGGTTTATGGAGGGTTAAAATATATTAACCAGAATTTTACCATCCTGCCCGCCAGGGGAATCGGAGCGGGTGAGGGGCGGACCATGGAAAGGTCCATTGGCCTCGGGTGGGATTTTATGGTTTCGGGACAAGCGAGGCCATAAAATCCCACCCATTATTTCTTTAAATTGAAGAAAAGAAATATGGAGCAGTTCGATACTGATACTGTACATTTTTATAAGGTCATTTACAAAAGGTACATTGATGATGTAGAGGTGTGCTTGTATTGGGGGGGTCAGGTTTGAGGTGGTCATGGGAGGTGGTAAGGCTGTACAAGGATTATCAAAGGCTATCCTACATTCTGTCAGCATGTTTTGGTTTGGGTCACTTGCTGCAGAGCTGGGTATTGGTGGTTGTTAGGATTTCCTATTGTCCATCACTGCCTTCCACAAAGGTGTGTAAAACTTTTGAAAAGGAACTTCTAGACTGGGCTGCAGGAAGGATGTCTGCACTGTTTGGTACTTTCCTGGTTCCAGATGGAGACTGTACATCATATCTTACACCGAGCGGCTTAGATCACACGGGTACCTATATGTAGTCTGCAGTGGGGGGCTGGAGGATTCACCATCGCGGGGAATGTACCATCTTGCTGCTAGCAGTGAGGGCTGAACTAGTTGTCCATCTCAGACAGCCTGGGGCAGGCCTAGCAGACAGGGTCTGCTCAAGACCCTTTGCAGTATTCCAGATTACTGCGTGGAATACATAGATTTACAAGAAGAACCAAAGGTATGTATTGTAACTCCTACCATATCCTCTTTATCACGAAACATGGAATTTATGAGACTTATGTGGGGCGATTATGCTCAGTGAATGGGTCTGTGTTGACTCTCACACATGTATCTGTGAGTCATTTGATAAATGCGCTTGCCACCAGGCCCACCCCCACTATCTCAGAATTTTTTCCACTCTGTCTTAGCGGTCTTGCTGTCACTTCCGATGAGCAGCCTCAAACAAATTAGCAATGTTTGTAAAAAGCTGACAAAAGCAGCATTCAGCTGCAAAACAGGCCTAAATTAAATCCCTATGAGCAAGGCCTGTGCTGCATAAGTTGAATGCCTTTTTATTACAGCTTGGTACACAATATGGGCGGCATGGTCATACAGTAGTTAACACTGCTGTCTCCCAGTGCCAGGGACCCGGATTCAATACCGGCTTTGGGTCACTGTATGGAGTTTGCACATTCTCCCTGTGTCTGCGTGGGTTTCCTCCGGGTGCTCCGGTTTCCTCTTACAGCCCAAAGATGTGCAGGTTAGGTGGATTGGCCATGCTAAATTGCCCCTTGGTGTCCCAAATGGCGTAGGTTAGGGGGATTAGGGGTTATGGGGATTGGATGGGTACACTCCCCTGGTTGGTGGGGCCTCATGCAAGTTTAGAATGGGTGGCACAATGTGACAGGCACTTCACATTGAGCAGGAGGAGGTGAGGGAGACAGAGGCAGCTGTGATCAGTGCTGCTCAGAGCATGGAGGACAGGCACAGCCAGGCTCATCTGGGCAGAGGAGTGATGCCTGGGAGGCCACACATAAGGTTGGTCTTTCTGGAGCACCAACGGGTGATGTGTGCCCAAATCTTGGAGTTTCCTGACACAGTGAGGCAGAGTGAGAGCTCCTCCACTGAACAATGACCTATCTCAAGGTGAGCATGGAATCAGTCTGAATGGATACGTGGAAAGCATTGACCAGTAAGTTGCGCAAAGATGCATAGACTCAGAGACCCCCGAGCTGCTGACTGCCTTCGGTGTGCAAGCACACCATGAAAAGGCAGGGGCAGCCAGAGATGGTCAAGAGGGCCACCCATCATGGGGCACTCTTGTCCGTAGTCATTCCTTTGGCCACTCTGACTGAGGTACCATCGATGCAGCAAGCCCCCATGAGTGTGGCTGCCCCTACATCAATACTGGTGAAGAAGCCTCCAGCAACAGGATGATAAAAATGGATGCCACAGCCACAGACACAAACATACAGGTAAGCTGCCTCCACTTCTACCTCCGCCACAGGGGAAGCTCTATGGAGGAGAAGCCACATACAGATGGTAGTTTCACTTTGAGATTCATTTTGGGTGACATTTCTTATGCTTCCTTTCACTGATTAACCCTAAATGTCATGGGATAGTTCATGGTTCGTGTGATCCCATTTTAATGCCTCTGTTCCTACAATGTAAGGTTGCATACAGGTGTCAGCCATTTCTTCAATGGAGAGCCCTTCACCCCTAGCTGCTATTCACTTGGTCTCTCTGGTGGCAACTGCAAAACCTGCAATTGCCAGGAAAGCTTGCACATACCTGCAGAGAACACCAGCATGATGTTCCTTCCTATTGATGAATACCCTTGGCTGCTCCACCAGGGCCTTGATGGTCCTAAAGGTTCTGTTGATAACTCCCTGCACTTGGGAGACTCCAGTGATGGAAGCAAATTCCATAGTCCTCTGTGTCTTTGTGGCTCCATCAGTCTGGAAGTTAATGTACTCCAATGCCCTCTTGTACGGGGCATCTGTCACCTGCCTGATGTTATGTTGGGTTGCTGCTTCCGAGCCACAGGTCCATTGCCATCCCTTGAAATGACCAAGGGGCAAAGAAGTTCATGGCCACTGTCAATTTCACAGCTACTGGCAGAGCATGTCCACACAACCATTGAGGCCTGAGGTCCTATTTCACAAGGGTTCACAAATCAGCAACCTCGATAGGTGTAGCCTCCACTGTGCTCCAGCATGTCCAGGCAGCTGAGGGTTTGGTGGTACACCCTATGATAAATGTAGCCCTCACTGCCCCTTAGGCATCAGCTCTGAGGGCGTCTGCACCAAGAGACCAGATGTGTTGCTGGTGCAGCTGCTCCTCCTCACTGCTTGATGCCACCTCAGAGGAGCTGAGACCCATGTCCAGGGATGGTCTCAGTTGTCACCAGCTGTACAGGAAAGGCTGCTGTGCCCCACTGATCCCACGCACTCCCGCACAATTGCCCCAGTGCCTCCATCTGAAACATCATGTGGCCTCTGCTTGTGAAGTGGGCAGTGTGCACCAATGTCTGAGCTCCTCTCATTCCACCATTTATACAGCATCAGGAACAGATCCCATTTCTCTGAATGACTCCCCACAGCTCTGTGACCACCTCATCTACTTGGACCAGCTGCTGCACCAGTTAGTTTCCCATGTGTGGCCTTGTAAATCTAAATCAACCGTGCAACGAGTTCTCAAGTGGTTTACTAACTACCTCAATTGATACACATCACTTTTGGTCAGGTTTGTACGACACATCCCCCATTGCAAGGTGGGAATGTGTCTGGAAAACAACATGCTGTTTGTGGCCACCATTTTCCTGGCATGCTCGCCTCCAGACCCACCCCCACCTCCACCTCAGGATGAAAACTCTGCCCATTAACTCTGCCTCTCCACAGATGCTGCTTGACTGATTATAATCAGAATATTTGCGGAATAATTTCCACAGCTTTCTCTGACAGGGAATCAAGTGAATGATTGGTAGAACCACTGGAATAACGAATAAATAGCAGTATATCACTGACAGTTCCTCTTCCCTCGGATTCTCATTGATGTTCCACCCAAGTTACTGTGGGGAATCATGTGAAGGTTGCAGAATTGTTCACTTGCAGTAATGTATCCCACTTATTCCAGTCTTATCTTGTAATGTTGCTTCAGTGGTCTTTTCTGTATCAAATAAAACTGGTTGACCGAGTAAAAACGATTGTAGTTGTTGGATGACGGTTGTGAAAACACTGTGCCAGTAAAAGAAAGAAAAAGGATTGAATATTTTCACAGGTAAGACAATGTAACCTGATGCACAAATTACTTTCTGACACTTGAGATTTCAGATTTCAATTATTCTGTTCCTTAATAAAGAAAATACCAAACTTTCAATTTCTCTGCTTTGTTATTGATCAGAAGATGCTTAAGTAACGATCCTCCTTTCTCGTGTGTGCAGAAGCGCCTCACACTACTACAAAATCAACAATTATTATTTTTTTCCCATAGATTTGAAAAATAAGTACCAATGCATACCCATGCTCTGTTAAACACACTGCCCCGTGTAATTCATAATTTGCTGGGATATTAAAACATTTTCAGCAACTGAGGATCAGAGATTACTTGGTAATATTATTCTAATCTTCTATAGTGGTCACATTAGTATTGTGCGATTTATTCCCCTTTTGAAATGTCGTAAATAGATGACATGAAATTGTATATTTTAAGAAGCTGTACCATATGGTAACGTGAAATCCTTTACAAAATGGTCATGTTACCCAGCTATTGTTGTAGCTGGTTCCCAATGCTCCAACTCTAAACCCAAGCCTTTTATTTGGCCCTCTAACATTTTCCCTGCTGTCACCTTGTTTTGTTCTATTTGCAGGGTCTTATTCAGTGACATTGTAATTAAACGTCTCTTTGGACAAGGGAGGTTGACCCACTGCAATTTTCTCCCTGCCAGCCATTGTAAAAAACAGTTCACACCAAGGTGGAATGAATAGGGGTTTAGCGATAACCCAACGAGCAGAGAGAAAAAAAGAAAACCTGGGAGAACACTCAATCATTTAAAATCACATAACCAAAATGTATATTTACCAGCTAAAGCACAACTCGACAATCCATCTTAGCCAGTATTGCCTATTAGAATTCTAGCAAGGACTTGGTTGAAAATCCCGAGAATTATTTAAGTCAATCCCACTTTGTGAATTGAATCCCAATTTAGCTGAACGATGTTTAGCTGGGAATAACTGTACTCATGCTTGCAAACTAACCTAATGAAGAACAACATCATGTACTCAATTACACAACTACATCTGCTTAGTTGAGGAAGGTGAAAATGATGGGGGCCAGTGGAACAGCTGAAAGCAGTATATAGTCAAGAGAAAGAGAGAAAAGGAGTGAAAACTGAGGGGACAAAAAGATTGATGGCATATATTTGCATATTTTCAAAGAACATCATCTCAAAGTTACCTGTGGTTTGGCTAAACTGTTAGCAAATGTTGTCATTTGAAAGAAACATAGTATTTTCATCTCCAGCTTTACAAGATTGCATGGAGCAGAAGCACATATTGAGAATATCCTGACCATTGCTTTTATCAGACAGATGAGAGTGCCTGAATGCAAAATACGGAGGTTTGAAATCATAGAATTCATGCAGTGCAGAAGGAGGCCACTCGGTCCATCGAGTCTGCACTGATCACAATCCCGCCCAGGCCCTATTCCCATAACCTCTCATATTTACTCTGCTAATCTCCTTTACACTAGGCTTAATTTAGCTTGGCCAATCAACCCAACCCGCACATCATTGGACTGTGGGTGGAAACCAGAGCACCTGAAGGAAACGCTCGCAGACACGGGGAGAATGTGTAAAATCCACACAGACAGTGACCCGAGGCCGGAATTGAACCCAGGTCCCTGGCGCTGTGAGGCAGCAGTGCTAACCACTATACCACCGTGCCACCCTTGCCCGAGGAGCAGTATGAAAAGAGAGGGAGTAAGTCTAGTATATTAGCAGCTATAGTAGCCTAGAAGGGAAACAATTCCTCAGTTTGTACTGAGTCATATCAACAAATATTGATCTAACCCTGAAATATTGATTATCCACACGGAACATTGAGCATTGCATGTATACAAGCACATGCTCTCCTGTGTGTCTTGGATCTAGAACATAGAACATAGAACATAGAAAAGCTACAGCACAAACAGGCCCTTTGGCCCACACATTGCGCTGAACATGTCCCTACCTACTAGGCTTACCTATAACCCTTTATCTTACTAACTTCCATGAACTTATCCAAAAGTCTCTTAAAAGACCCTATTGAATCCGCCTCCACCACCACTACCGGCAGCCGATTCCACGCACCCACCAGCCTCTGAGTGAAAAACTTACCCCTAACATCTCCTCTGTACCTACTCCCCAGCACCCTAAATCTGTGAACTCTTGTGGCAACCATTTCAGCCCTGGGAAAAAGCCTCTGAGAATCCACGCTATCAATACCTCTCAACATCTTATACACCTCTATCAGGTCACCTCTCATCCTTCACTTCTCCAAGGAGAAAAGACCTAGCTCTCTCAACCTACCCTCATAAGGCATGCCACCTAATCCAGGCAACATCCTTGTAAATCTCCTCTGCACCCTTTCTATGGCTTCCACATCCTTTCTGTAATGAGGCGACCAGAACTGGGCACAATACTCCAGGTGGGGTCTGACCAGGGTCCTATACAGCTGCAGCATTATCTCCCGATTTCTAAACTCAATTCCTCTATTGATGAAGGCCAGTATTCCTAGAGGCGAGGTGGGTGCTGGCAATCAGCAGATAGACAGTTCACTTAGTTACTGGCCACCGAGGCCAATTATCGGAGGCTAGCTAGAGGCAGCCGGGGACAGTCTTGTTTATAGGAATACCTCCCAGTAGCTTAGCGTTGCAGACAGACTTAGAAGCCATTGCTGCCTGACTGGCTTCAGACAGCCGCAGGCCGACCTGTGGAGCAGTTTAACCTTACAGTGGTGGCCAGGCTGCTGAATGAATTGGAGAAAAGGCAATACCATTTTGGTGTGCCTTCTCTTCCACTTACCTACTATGGCATCTTGCTGCCGATTTTAAGCTGTAAAGCCTCCATCGGGCCTACAGCTTCGAGACTCAACTACTGATCTTAATTGGGTGTCAAGACCATTCTCTGGTTGCTAGTTGCCAATTTGTGAAATATCAAGGGTGGAATGATAGTTTCCCACTCCATTTTGGCTTCTGATCTTGATTTGAGCTTGATGGCAGTGTCCAGAAATCTGAAGCCCAATCCCAGGCTACTGTGGGAGGCGAGGGAGGAGATTGCTGAGCCTCTGGCGATGATCTTTGCATCATCAATGGAGATGGGAGAGGTTCCGGAGGATTGGAGGATTGCGGATGTTGTTCCCTTATTCAAGAAAGGGAGTAGAGATAGCCCTGGAAATTATAGACCAGTGAGTCTAACCTCAGTGGTTGGTAAGTTGATGGAGAAGATCCTGAGAGGCAGGATTTATGAACAGTTGGAGAGGTATAATATGATTAAGAATAGTCAGCATGGTTTTGTCAAAGGCAGATCATGCCTTACGAGCCTGATTGAATTTTTTGAGGATGTGACTAAACACATTGATGAAGGCAGAGCAATAGATGCAGTATATATGGACTTCAGCAAGGCATTTGATAAGGTGCCCCATGCAAGGCTTATTGAGAAAGTGAGGGGCATGGTATCCAAGGGGACATTGCTTTGTGGATCCAGAACTGGCTTGCCCACAGAAGGCAAAGAGTGGTTATAGATTGGTCATATTCTGCATGGAGGTTGGTCACCAGTGGAGTGCCCCAGGGATCTGTTCTGGGACGCTTACTCTTTGTGATTTTTATAAATGACCTGGATGAGAAAGTGGAGGCATGGGTTGGTATGTTTGCTGATGACACAAAGGTTGGAGGTGTTGTGGATAGTGTGGAGGGATGTCAGAAGTTGCAGCGAGACATTGATAGGATGCAAGACTGGGCGGAGAAGTGGCAGATGGAGGTCAGCCCAGATAAGTGTGAGGTGGTACATTTTGGCAGGTCAAATAGGATGGCGGAATATAATATTAATGGTAGGACTCTTGGCAGAGTGGAAGATCAGAAGGATCTTGTGGTCTGAGTTAATAGGACGCTCAAAGTAGCTGTGCGGGTTGAGGCTATGGTCAAGAAGGCGTATGGTGTACTGGCCTTCATCAATCGAGGAATTGAGTTTAGGAGTCGTGAGATAATGTTGCAGCTACATAACACCCTGGTCAGACCACACTTGGAATACTGTGCTCAGTTCTGGTCGCCTCACTACAGGAAGGATGTGGAAGCCATAGAAAGGGTGCAGAGGAGATTTACAAGGATGTTGCCTGGGTTGGGGAGCATGCCTTATGAGGATAGGTTGAGTGAGCTTGGCCTTTTCTCCTTGGAGAGACGAAGGATGAGGGGTGACCTGATAGAGGTGTATAAGATGTTGAGAGGTATTGATCGAGTGGATAGTCAGAGGCTTTTTCCCAGGGCTGAAATAGTTGCCCCAAGAGGACACAGGTTTAAGGTGCTGGGGAGTAGGTACAGAGGAGATGTCAGGGGTAAGTTTTTCACTCAGAGGGTGGTGGGTGCGTGGAATGGGCTGCCGGCAACGGTGGTGGAGGCAGATTCGATAGGGTCTTTTAAGAGACTTTTAGATAAGTACATGGAACTTAGTAAGATAGAGGGTTATAGGTAAGCCTAGTAATCGCCACGGTAGGGACATGTTCGGCACAACTTTGTGGGCTGAAGGGACGTATTGTGCTGTAGTTTTGCTATGTTTCTATGTTCAGGCAATGGAATTATTTGCATAATGGGAGCGAGCAAATTGAATCCGTCTTGAAGCACCTGCACTCATGTACCGGAATTCTATCACCTTACCCACCACGGAATTGGAGCGGGCGAGGGGCGGACAATTGAAATGTCCATTGGCCTTGCACGGGATTTTCCAGTCTAGGATCGAGCAAGGCTGTAAAATCCTGCCCATGGTCCCTGGGGTTCCCTTTGTTTTTCTTGAGAGGGTAGTTGTCAACCTCATCATTTGGGAAATAAACTGGTGAAGTTTTTTTAATGCAAAATGGAGGTGAAAATCAGATGTATCCTATAATGGAAAGGTAATTTACTGAACCTATTTTATCACCAAATGGGGTAGCCTAAAAATGACCCCTTTGTATTTCTGTCTCACTTTTGTTTTTTAGTTATTTTCTCTGCGTTGCACATACTCTTGTACCAGACACCACCTCTTCAGTAATAGAGAACTATTGGAAACCACTGTCTTTCTCCGCTCCACAAATATGATTCTTGTGGTTCCAAACACAGCATTCCAACAGGATATCATTTCTACTGAGCTGCAAACTTGACCATAACCATTTGGGAACTTGATCAACTTCACAACATGAAAAATCATCGCACTCTGGTATTAGCCAGAAATCATTCTCTAAAAATATATTATCCTTCTTATGTGCATAAATATCAGAATATTCAAATTACTTTCCTTAGCATTGTATCTGCTATATAACTGCTAATTATACTGTTCCTGTTCTAATATTACAGCTCTATCGTGGTTCATTCTTAATGTTCTTCTCACTTCTGTAGTTAATTCATACTAATGAATAGCAGGTCATTTTCAGAATTTAATTTACTCAGTTACTTACGGACACCTCTTGAGCTTCCTGGATCATGAATAAAACACAATCTTAATATTGAATTGAAACAATGCTCTCCTGTTAGAGATACACATAGACATCTATGATTTTCCCTCAATTAGCATGACCAGGTGAAGAAAGATTGGTGAGTACAAAATCAGAATTCCTACCTGTAATAGCAATCATTTCAGAGGACAGAGTGGTGCATGGGGTTAAGCCATTGCTTTCATCTTTGGCTCAATCTCAAAGGACACAACACTTGTTTGATAGTGGTGGCATGGAATGACAGTTAAATATAACACATTTTGTAGCAAGTTATAAAACAAAGCATCCAAGCTTGCCTCTTACACTTTAGCTGTTCTTGGTAGGTTATGCCTTTCTTCTTCTCCATACAATATTAACAATTTGTACGGTATCAAACATTAACTCCTAAGTCCACAATCCATTCATTCATTGAGAAAAGATGATAAATGGCATCTTGGTAAGATAATGGGTGGATATATTCCAAATAGCAAGAATAAACAGAAGGAAAGGGCAGCAAAATTGTAGATTCTGGTGAGGAAGGATGATTAATATTAATTACAAAAAAACCCCACCCTGTCCTAAAATTAAATTGCTGAGCAATGAATAAGGAATTAATTCACCAGACATCCAAACAAAGAGCCGTGAAAACGTTACAATAATGCTGCATATATTTTATACATGTTGCTTTAAGTGAATAAATAAAAAGGAGATCAGTGAGGTTTGTGTACATATGTCTATTCTGCACTCTTTGGCACCTGTGGTAGCACAGAGGCGCCCAGGAGTCTGTGATGCTATAATGGCGGCTTGTCAACAGGAGTGTATTGCCAGCGTTCTGAAGCTGCAAAGTTTGTCATGGTCGAATTGTCATTAATGTAAATATCTGATCAAGAAGATCTGAAGCTTGGTTTGTAACGCAGCCTTACTATCCTCCTTATCTCTCTTACACATGAGGTATTTTAAGATGTTGAGGAAAGCAGTTCTGCAAATTCAAGTCTCTTCACAAGAGAGGATTGCTCTGTGCTGGTGGAGAGGTTGGAGCACGAGGCCAATTTGAATTTGAATCCTTCGCTCACCAACAAACTCTGGACAAAATCCTTTTTATTTGTAAGATGGAATAAAGATCTGTGATCATACAAACATACAAACAAGGAACAGGAGTAGGCCATTCGCCTCCTTGAGCCTGCTCTGCCATTTACTAAGATCATGGCTGATCCGACAGTAACATCGACAACTCACTCATTCCAGGTATTAGTCTGATAAAACTTGTTTCCAATGCATTTACATCTTTCCTTAGATAAGCTGACCAATATTGTACACAGTACTGCAGATGTGGTCTCACTGGTGCCTTGTGCAACTGAAGCATATCATCCCTACTTTTGAATTCAATTCCCCAGCAATAAATTCTAATATTCTGTTAGCTTTCCTAATTGCTTTCTGTACCTGTATACTAACCTTTTGCGATTAATGCACTAGAACACCCAGATCCCACTGCACCACAGAGCTCTGTCATTTCTCACTATTTAGATAATATACTACGTTTTTATTCTTCCTGCCAAAATGGACAATTTCACATTTTTCCACATTATACTTCATTTGCCAGATCTTTGCCCACTCACTTAACCTATCTACATCACTTTGTAGCCTCCTTGTGTCCTTTGTACAGCTTACTTTCTTATCTATATGTCTGTCATCAGTAAATTTGGCAACCATCCCTTCAATCCCTTCATCCAAGTCATTTATATATATTGTTGAACAGTTGAGGCCTCAGCACATCCTGCCAACCTGTAAATGACCCAATTATGCCGACTCTCTGTTTTCTGTTGACTAGCCAATCTTCCATCCATGCCAATATGTTATCCCCTACACTATGAACTTTTATTTCCTGCAATATCCTTTGATGTGGCACAATATCAATTGCCTTCTGGAAATCTAAGTACAATACATCCACTGTTTTCTCTTTATCCACAGCACAGGTTACTTCTTCAAAGAACTCCAATAAATTGGTTAAACATGATTTCCCTTTCACAAAACCATGTTGATTCTGTCTGATTACCTTGAGCTTATCCAAGTGACCTGCCATGACTTCTTTAATAATGGCTTCTAACATTTTCCCTACGACAAATATTAAGCTGACTGGCCTGTAAGTTCCCATTTTCTGCCTTTCTCCCTTTTTGAATAATGGAGTTACAATTGTTAGCTTGCCATTTACTGGAACCTGCCCGAAATCTAGGGGGTTCTGGAAACTTAAAAACGATGCATCAAGTATCTCATGGGACACTTCGTCTAAGACCCTAAGATTAAGTCCATCAAGACTGGAGCTCTTGTTAACCCGCAACTCCAAGAGTTTACTCAGTACCAGTTCTCTTGTGATTGTAATTTTCCTGAGTTCCTCCGTCCTCTCCATTTCCTGGTTTATAGCTGCTTCTGGGATGGTACTTGTATCCTCGATAGTCAAATATGATGCAAAATACCCGTTGAATTCATCTGCTATTTCCTCTTTTTTTTCCATTATCAATTCTCCAGACCCATTTTCTTTAGGATCAACATTTACTTTAACTCTTTTCTTTTAAAAACATTTATAAAATCTTTTGCTGTGTGTTTACAAATTTCTAAATAGATTTACCCCACATTCTAATTTTTCCCTCCTTATTAATCTTACAGACGTCCTTTGCTGTTCCTTATACTCTGCCCTATCTTCTAACCTGTCATGTGTCTTTGCATAATTATATGCTTTTTCTTATGAATTGTGGGTCTGTCCTTTGGACACTTTCTTACTCGTTGTAATGTTTTATGCATTCTTAAATCTCCCCTTAAATGTTTGCTACTGTATCTCTATTATTAGCCTAATTTATCAATTCACTTTAGCCAGCTCACATTTCATTCCCTCATAATTGCACTTATTTAAGTTTAAAAACATAGGCTGCAATTTTCTGGCCAAGTTGCACCCAGAGCAGAACGCTTTAAACCAGAGCAGGACAGGGGAATCACGGGTGAGTGGTTTAGTGTGTTCTGCGTTGGCGCGAAACCTCGTCGGTATCTTCTCACCCATCACTCCCGGACGTAATCCCAGTAACGACAGGAACCAGATCCGCATATTTAGATAAGCATTTAAACAGTCCGTTCGAGGCTGGATCTTCCCTGCTTCTGGGATTTTCCAACCTTCGGGTGCAGCGGGAGCCCAGCATGGATCACTACCGGTCTCTACAAATGGAGACCAGGCGTGATGGCCATCCCGAGGGATGGTCGGGCTCAGAGGCCATTGAAGCCCCTGGTGATCAGGAACATGGCTGGGCATGACGGTGCCAGCCTGGCAGTGCCAACTGACACCCTGGCACAATCAGGTGGGTACTGTCAGGTGGGCACTGCCAGGTGAGCACTGCCAAGATGTCGGGACCAGTGCCAAAGGGGCTGGGCAAGTGGGAGGGGGGGTGGAGCCTGAGGGAGCTGGGGCATGAGGGGCTGAGGCATGAAGGGGATGGTTATGAAGTGGAAGGGTCAGGAAAGGAGTCATGAATGGGAGGGTCATGAAGAGGCCATGAAGGAGGACCCATTGGGAAGGCACCAGTGCCCCAATGCCAGTGAACTTTGGTGGGGAAAGGTGTGGGCAAACATCTGCCTTGGCACTGGTTGGCACTGCCAGGTTGGCACCATACCCATGTCAACCTGCTGGTGCCAACCTGTGCCAAAGAGTGGGGTCTTCAATTTCAATTTAAGATTGGGGCACCCTTTTAAAATGACACCTGAAGTCGGATTTGCCGGCATGTTTAGGCCTCGCCCTTCTCAGAACCGATGCAAAACTCACCACTCTCCCCAAAAAAAACGAATTATAGAATCCCTACAATGCAGAAGGAGAACATTCGGCCCATCGAGCCTGCACCGACAACAATCCCACCCTTTCCCTGTAAACCCATGTATTTACCCTGCTAATCCCCCTGACACTAAGGGAAATTTAGCATGGCCGATCAAACCTGCATGTCTTTAGAATTTGGGAGGAAACTAATTGTGAGAAATTTGTGTGGCAGAATTTTCCCCCCAGAATTCTTGTCATAACAGCATGAAAACTGATTCCTCCAGGAATTCTTTCAGGTGAGTTTAGCACTCCAATCTCCGGGCACTCTGTCAGTTTTGAGCTGGCGATGGAGGTCGGGGGAGAGACAAAATATGCTGGGGAAGCTGGCTTCAGAGTGCTTGGGTGCCATTGCGCAGGGCACCCTGCTCTACTAGTGAACAGGGAGACCTCCTCCCACATCCCCCACCCCACACGGACATCGACCCCCCCCCACCCCCCTCATCATCCACGAACTGTCTTTGGGGTATCAGGACCCTCCCACTGAGTCCCCAGATGGGCCCACAACATGCCCCTCCAGGGGGCATCCCCTTTGTCTCCCTCAGACTCCACCCAGCTCCCTCAGGCTCCACCCCCCATTTGACGCAGCCCCTTTGGCACTGGTCCCGACACCCTAGCAGTACTCACTTGGCAATGTTCACCTGGCAATGCCCACCTGACAGTGCCCACCTGACAGTGCCCACCTGACAGTGCCTCCCTTTTGCCGACCACTCCCCTGCAGAGCTCCCCCCCCCCCAACATAAATACTTGTCATTGAGTATGCAACCCCCCCCCCCATCATAGCCCCATCTTCAGTCAGGCCCCACCCCCACTCAGGCCACACTCCCTTGGCACTGCTACTGGCACACCCATTATGCCTAACTGGGCACTGCCAGGTTTCCAAGTTGGCATTTCCAGGCTGGCACTGCCCAAAGGGCACTTACAGACCATCTCCCCAACCATCCACGACTACCCACCAGGTCTCTGCTACTGTGATTCTCACCAGCGAGACGGGAAGCAGCCATGCCAGACTCGCTAATTGGATTTTAATGCAGGTAATTCTTTGCTAATAGGCAATTCTCTCATGTTTTCACACTTGTTCAGCACTTAGAATTGTTTTGGTCAGATTGCCCCTTAAGTGTCTATTACAGACTTCATTTAAAAGAAAACTCTCATTCGAAAAAGCCATTTCAATGCAGTTAAACTTTTTCAGCTACTAATTTCATTCAAATACTTAATCCCTCATAAAAACAAGCAATTGCATTCACAGACCCACAGCAAAGACTTTACAACCGCTTGGAGCTGTCAATCAAATTGCGAATTAACAGGCACCCCATTGTGATTATGATAGGTTTGGAATTCATCAGGCAATACAAATTACGAACCACAATTGATAACCTTTAGGCTTATGTCAACAGATAGATTCAAATTGCAAGCACACTTTTTTCTTTAAAACTGCGGACTTTTTAAATTTAGAGGGCAGTTGAGTTGTACTGAGCTTGTCCACTTTTTCCGCGCATTCACGCCTACTCTTACCAATCCTAAAGGGCACCTTATGTTTCTCAAAGAGCACATTACCTCTCCCAAGGGGACCTGAACTATCGAAAAGGGGTTCCTGGATCTATCCAAAATGATACTTCTTCAAATAACTTCTGCAGCTTTACACCTTTTCCTGAAAATTCTAAAACCCACGAGTCATGTCTTGGACATCCCACTAACGAAAATGGGATATTTTTGATTGTAGCTGCGCTTTTCAAAATGTAGCTGCCTCCGTGATCCACAACTGTGCAAACTATTACTTTCCTCTCTTCCTCACCTGGTGAAAATGGTGGATGCCGAGCTCAGCGATGGGACTTTTGGAATTGAGCCTCCAGTGCCATTTTGGCTAAACCAGAGACCTTTTCTGTCCACAGAAAATTCAAACATTGGTGCTCAGGAATCTGAAACTACTCATTGAGCTGCAGCTCTCTGTGGTAGAGAATCCCAAAGACTCAAGGCAGATCATGCCTTACGAGCCTGATTGAATTTTTTGAGGATGTGACTAAACACATTGATGAAGGAAGAGAAGTAGATGTCGTATATATGGACTTCAGCAAGGCATTTGATAAGGTGCCCCATGCACGGCTTATTGAGAAGGTGAGGGGGCATGGGATCCAAGGGGACATTGCTTTGTGGATCCAGAACTGGCTTGCCCACAGAAGGCAAAGAGTGGTTATAGATTGGTCATATTCTGCATGGAGGTCGGTCACCAGTGGAGTGCCCCAGGGATCTGTTCTGGGACCCTTACTCGTTGTGATTTTTATAAATGACCTGGATGAGGAAGTGGAGGCATGGGTTGGTAAGTTTGCTGATGACACAAAGGTTGGAGGTGTTGTGGATAGTGTGGAGGGATGTCCGAGTTGCAGCAAGACATTGATAGGATGCAAGACTGGGCGGAGAAGTGGCAGATGGAGTTCAACCCAGATAAGTGTGAGGTGGTTCATTTTGGCAGGTCAAATAGGATGGTGGAATATCATATTAATGGTAGGACACTTGGCAGAGTGGAAGATCAGAAGGATCTTGGGGTCCGAGTTCATAGGACGCTCAAAGCAGCTGTGCAGGTTGAGGCTGTGGTTAAGAAGGCGTATGGTGTACTGGTCTTCATCAATTGAGGAATTGAGTTTAGGAGTCGTGAGATAATGTTGCAGCTACATAACACCCTGGTCAGACCACACTTGGAATACTGTGCTCAGTTCTGGTTGCCTCATTACAGGAAGGATGTGGAAGCCATAGAAAGGGTGCAGAGGAGATTTACGAGGATGTTGCCTGGGTTGGGGAACATGCCTTATGAGGATAGGTTGAGTGAGCTCGGCCTTTTCTCCTTGGAGAGACGAAGGATGAGGGGTGACATGATAGAGGTGTATAAGATGTTGAGAGGTATTGATCGAGTGGATAGTCAGAGGCTTTTTCCCAGGGGTGAAGTGGTTGCCACAAGAGGACACAGGTTTAAGGTGCTGGGGAGTAGGTACAGAGGAGATGTCAGGGGTAAGTTTTTCACTCAGAGGGTGGTGGGTGTGTGGAATGGGCTGCCGGCAATGGTGGTGGAGGCGGATTCGATAGGGTCTTTTAAGAGACTTTTAGATAAGTACATGGAACTTAGTAAGATAGAGGGTTATAGGTAAGCCTAGTAATCGCTAAGGTAGGGACATGTTCGGCACAACTTTGTGGGCTGAAGGGCCTGTAGTGTGCTGTAGTTTTTCTATGTTTCTATGTAACTCTGAGTAAAGAAATTTCTCCACATCTCAATCCCAACTGCCCAGCCTCTTTTCCTGAGACTATGTTTTATTTTTTCATTATTGTCACAAATAGTGACATTAATACTGCAATGAAGTTACTGTGAAACTCCCCTAGTCGCCACACTCCGTCGCCTGTTCAGATACACTGAGGGAGAATTTAGCATGGCCAATGGACCTAACCAGCACATCCTTCGGACTGTGGGAGGAAATCGGAGCGCCCAGAAGGAAACCCACACGAACACAGGGAGAATGTGCAAACTCCACAAAGACAGTGACCCAAGCTGGGAATTGAACCTAGGTCCCTGGTGCTGTGAGGCAGCAGTGCTAACCACTATGCCACCGTGCCACCCCTGACCACTCATACTCGAGTCTCTGGCTGAATGAAACATCCTCTCAGCATCTACCCTTTCAAGTCCTCTAAAAAAGTTTCACATTTCAGTGAGACCACTTCTCATTAAGTTCCAGAGTGTCGAGGTCCATTCCAATCAATTTCTCTTGATAGGACAGCCCTCTAGTACCAGGAATTATTCCAGTTAACATCATCGAAAGTAGCCAGTAAGTGTGAAATCAACACAACTGCCTTTCCACCATTTAATATCCAACTTGTGATTCTGGTTTTGCTCCACGGAACAAGTGAACTATCTGTAAATGCAGGTTGAAGGATCCCAACTTGGCAGCGAAGTATAAATGAAGCATAGCCAACAAAATGGCTGGAACTTCTTACCAACAACATTTTGACCCTGTGCTGTTCAGTTACAGCTGGATATTTCCTGAGAATGAATAAAACCCCAAGGGTCGTTGTTGCAAATATGCTTATAATTTAAACCTTTTAATTCAATTAAAGAACATGTTTCCAGTTTGTATTTGTTGCTGTTCTTTTAAATTCCTATAACACACTTGACTCACAGATATTTATTTCTGAATTTAAAATTTCCTTTTATCAAATAGAATGCTTGCAAGTTGAAAGGACGAACCTTTGGTGGTCTTTGATGAATGTTATCAGAGCAAATTCATCTTTATAAAGACTAGCACTGCACAGACAATGCTTTTAGATTTCTGCTGGCAACTTGCAGGTGTTGCGATACTTCTGTGGGTTTTTTTGTTTCAGCTCTTGAGGTAGATTTTGCTTTGTCTTTATACAGTTATCAGAAGTTTGTTACGGCAGTTCCATAATGTAGGGCCATTTGCTACCCTTCTGACAGCCGCTTAAACTGGATTGAGATAAAAGGGACGAATTTTCATTTTTATTACAAGGGCAGTAATACACCAGAGTAGATCACCCATCTATTAGGCCAGATTACAATAGCTTCCATAGGTACGTGATAAGAAAGAGATTATCAAGAATAAATGTGGAGGGGCAGAGATAGGATAAATTGTGATGTGGAACAAGAAATAAATGGCAGAGACAATAAACAAATGGCTTGTTTCTGTCTTCACAGTCAAAGACACAAAAACATTCTGGAAATATTGTGGAATCTAGGTTTTAAAACGAATTCAAGGGGCAGAATCATATCAAAAAATGGTAAAGGTGTCTGGGTCTGACTGCAAAGTGATGCGTTTCTCTCCAGAGAAGCAGGCAGGTTTTCAACCAGATCGTATGACACTTTGTCAAAAAAAACAGGGGAGCAAGTCTCATGCCATCGTTTTGAAGGGTGGAATCTAAGCATGCCGGTAAAGTCTGGCTGCACTGAGGTCAGGGCGCCTTTTAAAAAGAGTGCCATTATCAGACCAAGAAATAACCTCCCCCCTCCCCACCCCATTACAGAGGTCTAAGGCCCCCCCCCCTCATCCCTAATCAACAGCAGCATCTCTCTCCCACCCCGTCCATCCATGCCGACATCCCTCTCACCCCCCCCATCGATGGCAACATCTCTCTCCCCCCAAATCAACGCCGCCATCTCTCACCGCCATTATCAATGCTGACACCTGTCCCCACCCCACCTCCCCAAACATTCCGGCATCTCCCTCTTCCTCCCCTCAATAGTAAGCGCCAGCACTTTCTCCCAACTTCCTTAAATGCTCTTTCCCTCCCCACCACACATACATGCCTCCCTTGCCCATGAGGCTCCCATTAGCGTCTTCCGCGGCACTGCCCCTGGCACAGGTTGGCATTGCCAGGTTGGTGCCAACCTGTGCTGTGGGACAGTGCCAGGATGTAGTGCCAGATAAGTGTCTGGCCATGTCCCTCTTCCCCGGGGGCTATAATCACCTTTTCAGTCCCAGGGAATTGCCACGACAGGTTCACATCTGGGTGAACCTGTTGTGAACCTCGTTGATGAGACATCATGTCGGCAATGTATAAAGACAGAGAAAGATCTAGTAAAGGGGGGGGGATTGGTGTTTAATGACATTCAAGTTTATTTAAATAGATGTAAATCAGCTTCTTTCCCATTACCTGATTACATTGGCAGTGAAGGGCAGCGAAAATCTGAGATCGCGATCTCGCTGGTGAGATTCGCGATTTCTGGAATTCATCAGATCTTGAGTCCCTCCCACTGATCTCACAGACAGAGAGTGCGGGCTCAAGATTGCCCCCAAGATGTTAGTATTAGGAAAGGTAAAAATAATGGGGCTAAAAGTCTACAAATTTCTGGAGTCGATAACCTACACTGTACAGAATTAAAAGCGGTGGTGGATGCATTGGTTTTGATTGTCTAGAATTCCCTAGATTCCAGAATTATCCCTATGAATTCGAAGGTCGCAAATGTAATCAGGATGTTCAAGAAAAGAGGGAGAGAGGAAGTATGGAACAAAAGCCAGTTAGCCTGATATTAGCAATAAAAAAATACATTAGAATCCATTATTAGAGATATGTTAACAGGACACTTGGAAAATCATACGATTGGGCCAAGCCATCGGAGAATTATGAAAGGGGGATCGTATTTGACAAATCTGTTAGTTTTTTGGTATCGGTGATCAGTGACCACAACTACTTAGGGCCTGATTTTACCATTGCGTCGCGCCCGTTTTCGAGCACGAAAACATGACAAAGTCGGGCGTGAGGCGAATAGCATGATCCGTGCCCACGTCCATGCAGATTCCCACTATACCAAGGCCCGAAAATGGCCGCGATCAGAACTGCACCCAAAATGGGCACGATGTCAATTTAAATGCATTTCCCCCTTTACTATTGCATTCGCCCATCCAGATTCGGCGCTAAACAGACATGCTCGGCAAAGGTCTGTTTCGGGCGATCCAGCTTCTGAAGACGTGAGTTCAGAGCTTCTGGCGGCTCTCTGACTCAGATATTGGTGGTGGTGGGGAACGGGGGAGAGACAGGCCAGATCATTCTCTGGTGGAGGGGGGAGAGGAGGAGCCGAGTCAGATGTATCTCTGGTGGGTGGGTGGGTGGAAGAGGGAGGCCCAATCATTCTCTGGTGGTGGGGGGTAGGAGGAGGGAGGCCCAAACATTCTCTGGTGGAGGGGAGAGGGGAGGAGGGAGGCCAGATCGCTCACTGGTGGGGGGTGGGGGAGTGGTGGGGGGGGGGGGGGGGGCGGGGGGGAAGGAGGCCAGATGTTTCTCTGGAGGGTGAGGGGGGAGGGAGGCCCTATGGTTCTCTGGTGCGGGGGCAAGGGCAGGGGGCGTCCACTGCCACTCTGCAGGTGATCGGTGGGGGGGAAAAGGGGCAGGGGGTTGCAATCAGTCTCGGTAGCTGAGGGGTGGGTAGATAAGGGGGACAGGTATTTTGTGAGGGTGGTGAGATATCTGTGGGGGCCATCGCTCCCGCTTTTCGCTCCCGGGCCGCTTTATCCGCTTTTTGTGGCCTGAGAGCGATGTGACAGAGGAGTGATTTTCAATTTTTTTTTCACTGCGCATGCAATTCAGACTCACGATTTTTTTTTTCAGGCTAAGTGTGTATGGGGGCGCCTGAGAACAGGTTTCCAAGCTGGATCTGAATTGCGCCCAGATTCAGCACTTAGAATCAAAATGGTAAAATCGCCCCCTAACAATCGATATCAGTGCCTTAGATGAGGAGACTGAATGTGATGTATCCAAGTTTGTTGATGAAGCAAAGTTAGCTTTGAAAGTAAACTAAAGTAGGACACAAACAGGCAGTCAAAAGATTAAGACCAGTTCAGTGAGTGGACAAGTCTGTACCAGGTGGAATATAGTGTGGAGAAGTATGACATTTTTGACTTTGGTAGGAAAAGTCAAAAAGCACAATATGTTTTAGATATAGTTTAAAGTTAAAGTTCTAAAGTTTATTTATTAGTGTCACAAGTTGGCTTACATTAACACTGCAATGAAGTTACTGTGAAAATCCCCCAGTTGCCACACCCAGGCACCTGTTCGGATACACTGAGGGAGAATTTAGCATGGCTAATGCATTTAAACAGCACGTCTTTTGGACTGTGGGAGGAAACCGGAGCACCCATAGGAAACCCATGCATGGTGAAAGGCTGGGAACTGCTGGTATTCATAGGGAGCTGGGTGTCTTTGTACATAAATCACAGAAAGTTAATATACAGCTACAGCAAGCTATTAGGAAAACAAATGACATGTTAGCCTTTATTACAAAAAGATTGGAGTATAAGAGTAAAGTAGTCTTACTACAAATGTACTGGGCATTGGTAAGTCCACAACATGCGTACTGTGAGCAATTTGAGTCTCCTTACCTAATGATAGTACAGGAGCAGGGATGTCTTGCTGCAATTATACAGGGCCTTGGTCAGGCCACACCTGGAATATTGTGTGCAGTTTTTGCCTCCTTATCAGATGGAGGATATTCTTGCTATAGAGGGAGTGCAGAGAAGGTTTAGCAGACTGATTCCTGGGATGGTGTGACTGACTACGAGGAGAGATTGAGTCAGTTGAGATTATATTTGCTGGAGTTTAGAAGAATGAGGGGAATCTCATGGAAACCTATAAAATTCTAACAGATGCAGGAAGGATGTTCCTGATAGCGAGAGTGCCCAGAGTTAGGGATCATAGTCTAAGGATACGGGGTAAACCGTTTAGAACTAAGATGAGGAAAAATTTCTTCACCCAGAGAGTGGTAAGCCTGTGGAATTCACTACCACTGAAAGCAGTTGAGGCCATGATATTGAGTGTTTTCAAGAAGGAGTTAGATATATCGCTTGGGGCGAAGGGGATCAAAGGATATGGAGGGAAGGTGGGATCATGCTATTGAGTTGGATGATCAGCCATGATCATAATGAATGGTGGAGCAGGCTAGAAGGGCCAAATGGCCTATTCTTGCTCCTATTTTCTATGTTTCTATGATAGATATATTTGTCTTAGAGGGAGTGTGATAAATGTTCACTAGACTGATTCCTGGGTATGAGGGTATAGTCCTATGAGGAAAGATTGATTAGATTAGGTCTATACTCCAAAGTTTTTAGAAGAAAAAGAGGCAACCTCATTGAAACACTTGTAATTCTTAAGGGACATCATGGGGTAGGTACTGTGAAGAATCTTCCCCTAGCTGGGGTATTTAGAACCAAGGGTCATAGTCTCATAATAAGGGGTCAGACATTTAAGATTGAGACAAGAAAAACATTTATTTATCCTGGAAAGCCCATCTGCCGTGACCACACTAATTTCCAGTCTTCATTCTTGATCAGGTAACCACTGAGAACCAATTTGCAATGTCTCCCAGTTCATAGATGCCTCTCATGAAGTGTAGATACACTTCCCATCAACCTATGATCGCACCGTTTTAACAATACATGTGCAATGCCACATTGAAGATTAGTAGACAACATTGGTAAATGGTATACTTCAAAAACTGAGCAAAGCAGAGGAAGCAAAGGATAGCTGTACGTGGAGTGCTTTGGGTGGAAAGAGGCAACTAATAGAAATTGGTGTTCGGATTGTTGCTGTTTAGAATGCACATTGAAAGTGGTGACAGAAACAAAACTCTTCAAATTAGCAGATGTTACCAAGCTGGGTGAGATTGCAAAGTAACAGAAACAAGATGATCTCCAGGAAGAGCTACGTAAATTGGAGAGTTATGTGTTGGCAAGTAGCAAATATGACTAAATGTGGACAAAGCAAAGATGTGAGCTTGGGAAAGTTTAATGAACAGCAGCAATGTGAGCAAAATGATATTATCCTATAGAGCACAACAATAGAGATGCATTAAAGATGACACAGTAGATTCACCAGAAACCTAATATGTTAGCAGTAATAAACAGAGAAAAGAAGATTTTAGGCTGAAAAATGAAAAGAATAGAAGATAAATTTCAATTGATTCAGAGTTTTCATGCATCTGATCATACTTGGAATATTGTGTACAGTCCTGGTTACCGTATCATGAAAAAAAAATCTGAGTATTGGGGAGGTTACAGTAAATTAGAATTAAACTGATAACTGGTGCAAGATACCGTAGGTACAAGGAATGTAGAAACTAAGAATGTTTACACTGAAGGAAAGGCGATTGAGGGATGATATTGAAACATTCAAGATCATAAGGAGTATCTAAAAGATAAACATCAATATATATTGAATAAAGTCACAGATGCCACGTTGGAATATAGCCTCAAACTAACGGGAAGTAAGGCAAAAAGGACAATTTGCATTTAACTACTTAATACAGATAGTAGTTAAGGTATGAAACAGGCTGCCAAGAGAGCTTTGGAATAATCTTGCTTCAGCGAATAAAAGAAAAAAGTTAGATAAGTAGCTTGGTGAAATATTTGATAGAGTATGAGAGATATCACCAAATATATTTCCCAGCCACCGGGACCTGCCAGATCTGCATTCTTGTGCGCTTATTACGGTGCGATTGCGGTTTTCTGATCCAATGTGTATTATCTTCATTTATCTGCATGAAAATCCATCAGTTATTCCTCACTGTAGCTGATCTTTCTCAATGTTCTTTTCGAGTCTCTCCAACAGCCTCTGTGGTGAAAGTAATATACTGTACCTCTTCCTGCATCAAATGAATCTAATCTTTTTTGGCAGCTAGCAGTTCAATATCTAATCCGAATCAAAGGCATTGTGCCTATTTCACTTTAAAAAAAGACATTAAATGCTTACAGCATTGATCTTAAGTGCAGTACAGAACAGATATGCCAATACATACATTTTAAAACTGTGCAACTGGCAAAAAAGATTAATGGGGATGTCAACTAAATCGAACCTGCATGTAAAAGGAAGGCAGCTGGTTTCAAGTCACTAATGAGTGGAGCGACCCCACAGTAATAAAAACTTACTTGAGTACCAATTCTCCTTTTCTAAAAAAAAACGATTCAAATCTAGTGCTGGTGTCATTCAGATTATTTAAAGATAGCACAGTGCAAGAATGCAGATATGGCCACAGGTGCTGTGATACAGAGAGATATTCACACCACTCAATGAGGGTATGTTCAACTTCCACTTAACTTGCACAATCCTTGCTCTACAGAACAAGCCCAAAGTTACCCGAAACAAGTCAACAATCTTTTTTCAAATCTCATCTACATGCGTGAATCCCTGCTTTATCTGCCTGTACTGTGTAATAAAATAGAGGTAGCTGGTTAGTTGAACATTTGTTGCAGTAACAGCAGAAAACTCCTCTGTTTCTTGAGAAAGCTGGTGAACAAATCTTTTTCTGCGATTTATTCATAAAAGCCCAACATTTTAGAAATACGCCGAGTGTTTTTTATGGTGGAATCTTGCAATTACAATCACCAATAAGTTTGATAATGGTGGCAAAAAAGGAAATATGTGAGAGGGCAAATGCTGAAATCTTGCTTCTATTCATATTGTGTTGAAATAGTCCAGCACTGAAAATTTTGGCTTCAGTCTTTTCTTGACTTTTCCATTTTTGTTTACATGTTTAAATGTTAATGATACAGTAGATTGCACTCTTTAGTTCATTAAATTATATTTATTTTGACACAGGGGCTGGGATCCACTATTCTCCATGCTATCTCTCTCCAACACCGTTGCTTCTGCCATTCCCCACACCCATTTACATGCAGCAGGAATGGAAGGAAAGGCCATAGTGATTGTGGTGTGGGGGGACTGAAATATTGGTCAGATGGTCTCGGGGGATTGAAGTACTGGTCGGATGGTTTTGGAGGGACTGACATACTGGGTCGGATGGTTTTGGAGGGACTAAAATACTGATTGGATGGTTTTGGGGGGCTGAAATACTGATCGGACATTTTGGGGGATTGAAGTACCGGTTGGGTGGCTGTGGGGGGACTGCAATTCTGGTCGGATGGTTGTGAGGGAACTCATCGTGAACATCATCACCATGTTTTGGTTTGCCAATCACCACATGTATATGTATGTGGGCGGCACGGTGGCACAGTGGTTAGCAGTGCTGTCTCACAGTGCCAGGGACCCTGGTTCGATTCCAGCTTGTGTCACTGTCTGTGTGAAGTCTGCACATTCTCCCCGTGTCTGCATGGGTTTCCTCCGGGTGCTCCAGTTTCCTCCCACATTCTGAAAGATGTGCTGGTTAGGTGCATTGGCCATGCTAAATTCTCCCTCAGTGTACCCGAACAGGTGCCGGAGTGTGGTGACGAGGGGGTTTTCACAGTAACTTCATTGCAATGTTAATGTAAACCTACTTGTGACACTAGTTGAAAAACTTGAAACTTAAAAAAATGTATTTGGCAGGATACCGAATGGCTGTTCTTATTGCGTGAGTGTACCTATTGTGTATGTCCATTTGGACCAGTGTATAGCTCATTATAGCTGCAATGTGCTTGACTTTTAAATGCCCTCTGCAATGGCCTAGGAAGCCAGTCAGGTAAAGGCCAATTAGGGATGGGCAATAAATGCTGGCCCAGCCAGCGATGCCCACATCCCATAAATGAATTTTTAAAAATTAGCCTTTGCTCTCATGCACTGCTGCTGCCAATGGCACTTTCTGCCATAGGCTTTGTAGATTTGATGAAAAGCTGGGCATAATATTGGTGCATGCAGATAGCCACACCATCCATATGTCTTGCTACGTTTGGATGTGCGAGTGAGTGCATTAACAATTGGGATTGTACTTACGACCTGTAAGCCTTGTCGATATGCAAGGATCACTTCATACAACCATCCTTGAGTAGTTCTTAAATGCTATATGTCTTGGGCTTGTCAAGCAGATCTTTCTGGAATGTTTCCTTGAGAGTGGATGCGATCAACAGCTGAACAACTCTGTCTCCTAACTGCATCTGAGAAATCAGTTTTCTCTGCACTTGCTGACAAAGTGCCCTCTGGATTCTATAGGCTGTTGTTGAAATGGTATGAAGTCTAGTTGATGAATACAAAGTTTAACCTGATTCTGAACCAGTCTTCTAATTTAATCCATATCTTCTGAGCTCTTTGACTGTTAATCCTGACGTGTTCAGCCTGTGTGTGGTGAACCATTGTTGGTTCCCACCAGGTAGTGCTGAGCCATGGTCTGGCCAGTACTATGAGTCTGTAGATATGTTACTGTTGGGGTTAGGGTTGGGCTGTTCTACCTGTTAATATAGTCCTATGGTACACCCCAGTTGACTCCGCCTCCTGGGAGAGGTATAAAGGTCACTGCTCTGCCTGGTGACCCTTTAGTCTGGGATCGTATACTGCATATAGTAGCTCTGTTATTGTTGGCAATAAAAGCCTTTATTTCCCGAGTACATCCAGCCTCTCGTGTGTTATATCGTGCATCACTGTGTAGACCTTCATTCCCAATTGGTAGGCTTATTTTTATGGCTTGCTTGGGTTCAGACACAGTTGAATTAGCTGCGTGCTGTTTAAACATTTTGACTTTGGATAGTAGGTCAGTTGCATCCCAATTCAAACTGGGAAGTTTTGTGGACATTCTGACATTAACCTTTTGACCTTGCATCCCCTATAGTACCTGAGGTAAGTGTTGCTGTAGCCACTAATGCGTGTTTTTCTGAAGCTCCACCCATTGAAATCGCAACCTTCTCTGGCCCGATTTTTATGACATTTTTGGGGGTTTTTTGTTTGCTGCTCCCTTACTCACTACTGATTTGACCTCACTCCCTGGTCACTTGCCTTTCCTGATGGCGCTAACTGGTGCTGGTCCTCTCAACGTACTGTCCCACTCATGGAACTGACAGAATATGCATTGCAATCTCACCATGAGGGATCTGTCTGCTTACCAGCTCTTTACTTGAGCACCAGCCCTGTGCTAAGGGATTGGGTAAACATGTTGTGCCTTTATTTATTGAGACGAGGCACCTGAGAACATTTATACATGGGTAGAAAACTTGAAAATGTCAGCAGCAGAGCTGTGTACATGCATTCTGCTCAAAAGCAAAAGTGAAATTAAGACAGCATCATGTGACACACTTCCCTTCCAGTGATGTCATGCCGCTATCCTTTTCAGTCTGAAATGCAGTTCTTTGAGGGCACTGGACAGTGTGAGAAAAATGGGCAGTTACCCTTGCTTTAAACTTTTTATTCATTTGTGGGACTTGGGCATCACTGTCTGGCCAGCACTTATTGCCCATCCCTAGTTGCCCGAGAGCAGGTTAGAGTCAATCACATTGCTGTGGCTCTGGAGTCACATGTAGGTCAGACCAGGTAAGGCACATTTCGTTCCCTTAAAGTAAAAAAGTTAAAATTTATTTATTAGTCACAAGTAGACTTACATTAATACTACAGTGAAGTTACTGTAGTGAACGAGATGAGTTTTTCCAACAATCGACAATAGTTTCATGGTCATCAGTAGATTCTTAATTCCAGATTTTTTTTTATTGAATTCAAATTTCACCATCTACCGTGGCAGGATTTGAACCCGGGTCCACAGAACATTAGCTGAATTTCTGGATTAATACTTTAGCGATAATACCACGAGGCCATTGCCTTAGTAGGGAGCTAGGGAAAGCAGGGATGTCTCCTGGCTCCACATTACTACTGTGGCTGCAACTATCTGTGCCTGTCCCTGCCCTGTAGTAACTTCAGTCTCCTCTTCACCACCTCACAGACTCATCTGTGAGCCTTGACCAGTGTCCATATTGGTCAAACTTTGAAGGGCCCGGACCAGTGAGTTGTGTCAATTGCTGCCCACCGTTTGCTGCAATTATTACCATGCAGCCCAAGCTCAGGTTTAGGATCATCCTCACGCTTCACTCTTCTGGCACGAGTTGGCTGCATGCCGCACAGATCAAACCTGATTTCAGGCACGATTACATTTCAGCTTCATTTAACCTTCTGCCCTTCCTTTCAGTTTCACGTCACTATATAGTATGGAAATAATACATTCTAAATAACCCGACTATAAAATCTATTGGATAAATGTAAAATTATTCTTGCTTTTTTAAGATTTCTAAGTGTGGACCAAGAAAAATTTGATGCTAAGTATAAATAATCTGAAGGACAATGTCCTAGGGGCAGCAAGCAATGAATAGGTGAAAAGATAACAATGTTACACTAATGTGAGGCTAAGTGTAATTGGCTTGTGAAGACAGAAGCCCTTTCACAGCTTGTTGACATAATGTAGCTGCAAATATGCAACAAAATGAGACCATTTGACAGCCCCTTTAGAAATGTCCAAAGATTTCCTTCCCACCTACTATTCACGCACTGGGCTTTGTTCTGTGAAGCTTAGTCAGTGGCTAGTACTGACAATAATTTCAGTGGGTAGGTCAGAATTTGACCCAGTTACAGAATGCAAACCACAAAGCAATATTTACTCACTGTTAAGTACCCTGCATCAAATGTTTTTAGCTTTTTAACAGTATGGGCAAATAGTGCGGCAACTATTAGTATTTTGATTTATAAAGACTAGTTTCTTTTATCCTTTTTTGTTGATGACAAGATGGTCAAAAGTTGCAGATTCAGAACATACAAATTTTATGAATGTAAATTTGCTAGCACGAACAATCAAGATGAACTGGAAATAATGATCTTTTAACTTCTCAAGCAGCCACTTATGAAGAATTTGTAAATTCAACTGTGTGCTGTGCATTGTTTGTTCTTGCATTCAGTCACTAATGAACTAGGATAAATTTAAGGGCTTGAATATAATCTAAGCTTCGAGTTTCCTTTGTGATGGATTTAGTGCCAAGAAAGTATTGAAACAGCTCTTTAGTTTGACTTCGCCCTGAACCACCCAATTTTTCTCAGTATACTTTTATTATGCATTCATGACAGATTCTTGGCACTGTTATCATCCGCATTAGGCAATCTGGAGGTGAAACTGGTTAACACCAACAATGCAAAATGACTGGTAACCAATTGGCAGTCTGTTTTCCACCAGGGCCAATTTTGCCATGCCACTGAAATGAATTGAAAAGATAATCGTGTGCAGAGCAAAACAAGATGCTGATTCATTCCCAACCCATTCTGCAGTGCTGGTGTCGGCCATTTTCACCCTCGGAGATTGAGGCCTGAATTTTACCGCCCCACCCGCCAGGGGAATCGGAGCAGGCAAGAGGTGAACAATGGAAAGGTCTGTTGACCTCGGGCGGGATTTATGGTTTTGCGACAAGCGGGGCTAGAAAATCCCACCCTTAATTTCATCAGCAGCTAGTTTTGAAATTGGGCTTCTATTATTATTAATTGACAAGTTCTTGGTGTTGGTCAGAGGTAGCTTGCCCATTTGAAGAAATTAATATCAATCTGTTTGCTTTGTTGGGGCAGTGGCCCAAAGGTAAACCCAGGGAGATTGAAGTGGAGAGGCAATAGGGTGGGGAATCATTAGGATATTCCAGAGTCAGGCAACCGCTCCAAAGATCTATCTCCTCACCAGTGGCAAGGAGTTATCCCTTCATTGGTAAAAAAGGCTCTTGTACGTGTGGATCTAGATCCTTAATCTGCCAATGAAAGAACAGTCTTATCCAATTCATTAAACAAAGTCATCAGAAGAATTTATATTACCAGTGAGCAGGTTGAGACCAGGGCACATATGAGTTAAAGTCACCATCTTCATAGAATTATAGAATCCCTACAGTGGAGAAGGAAGTCATTTGGCCCACCGAGCCTGCACCGACAACAATCCCACCCAACTCTATCCCCTTAACCGCATGTATTTACCCTACTAATCCCCTTAATTTACACATCTTGGGACACTAAGGGGCAATTTAGCATGGCCAATCAACCTAACCTGCACATCTTTGGACTGTGGGTGGAAATCGGAGCACCAGGACGCAACACACACAGACAAGGGGAGAATGTACAAACTCCACACAGTCACCCAAGGCCGGAATTGAACCTGGGTCCCTGGTGCTGTGAGGCAGCAGTGCTAACTACTGTGCCACTGTGCCATCTGTCTTGCCAAATATTTGCTTAAAATGGTATCTGAGATGGTGAGTATAACAGCCAAGATACCTATTACAATATTACTGATAGGTTTGATTACAGTTAGTGAGTTAGTCATCAGCCCCCTGAGGGGAATATGGAAAATTTAGTTGGCTATATTGCTTGGTTCAATTTGAGTCTCATGTGCTTTCCCTTTGGAGTAGCAGGGTGTTGTGTGGTTTCCAACTCCTCAGTAGTGGTGGGGGCTTCTCTTAAGTTACAACAGATGAAAGGCATCAAACTCCAGTATTTAAATGATCCTATCTGTGAGATTTGGGATAGGGTCAGTGGTGGAATGGAAGTTCTGCTTGCCATCCTTGTGCCATCTCAGAATGTGTCCGTAGAACTATTAAGGTCTGTGTTTGAAAAACTGAGCATTAGCTATGCCGTTCACTCAGAACAACAAGTTCCTTCAACTAATGTTGTAGTTTCTTCCTCAAAACTGACAGGGAACATTAAAAGACTGCCTCTTTCAATCAGAAATCCAGGCCTATGTGCATTACCAAAATAACATCAAATTATCTGAAAGTTTATACTTACAAATAAAATGCTAGATCTTGAATTTAAAAAGGGGATTCGATAGATCAGGATCAGAGCAAATATTGGCACCATCAGGAGTGTTTGTTTAATGTTGTAATAGGTGAGTAATTAAGTAAGCAATCAATCCATTTGGTGTGGAACCTAAGTATTTTGAGGTGGATTCCGAACTCTGGATTTTAGCATGCTGATGTGCTGGATTAGTACTGGGGACTCAAATCCCAGCTTAATTCCTGAATTATATAATCATTATTGCACACAGCACCACTTTTCATTAATGCAAATTTAGTGATATAATACTTCACAGAAGAATGGGCTAAATGTGAAATGGCTTCCAGAGGTGTCCTCAGTACTTTTTAAATTGCTTTGGATTTCCTCTGAGCCCCTTTCCATTCTTCATAGTGCAGTGCAGATCTTGGATTTCCCCAGGAAATGGAGGGAGAAGATGAATTTTTCAATTGAAATGTAATTCTGTTTACCATAAACGCAAACCAGCCTCCCATCCATTGACTCTGTCTACACTTTCCGCTGCCTCGGCAAAGCAGCCAGCATAATTAAGGACCCCACGTACCCCGGACATTCTTTCTTCCACCTTCTTCCGTCAGGAAAAAGATACAAAAGTCTGAGGTCACGTACCAACCGACTCAAGAACAGCTTCTTCCCTGCTGCCGTCGGACTTTTGAATGGACCTACCTTGCATTAAGTTGATCTTTCTCTACACCCTAGCTATGACTGTAATACTACATTCTGCACTCTCTCGTTTCCTTCTCTACGAACGATATGCTTTGTCTGTATAGTGCGCAAGAAACAACACTTTTCACTATATACTAATAGATGTGACAATAATAAATCAAATCAAATCAAAACTCATATAAGATTGTAGCCCCAGCCCTAGCTACATGCTGAGATGAACTTTCAAGTAAAACTTCACATACAAATAGGGAAAGTGCTAACAAACTGATATAATATCTCACTATTGTTAAGTCTGGCTTTAAATTTCACTTTTCTCGGGCCCCGTCAGAAACCTGTGGATGTTAATCAGATTCTTTCCCCCACTTTTTTGTCTAAACTTACAATTGATGGCTGGGTACAAATATAATATTGGACAAGTTAATTGATGTCGATGTTTTTCCATGGTTGACTTAGTGCAGAAAGAAAGGGGCTATCAGCAAAAGGTGAGTATAAAAGATCTAATTTAAGGATAATGAGCCAATGAATGGTGCAACAATGCAAGTACCAATGTTTGCCAAAGCATGTGATGTCTTCCCTTCAGGGCAGGATTAGCCTGAAGGTGCCTGCTTCAATTATGTGCCTTAAAAATAAAAAAAAGTAGGGGGGGAAACTATTAATTTAATATCTATTTATGAAAGAGACTATTGGTGGAAGAAATGTGTGTTAATCAGTGGTGAGAGCCAGCTATTAAGACATGATTATTTGTTTGTGGGTATAGTCGCGGATATTCTGGATTTAACCTGGCTTGACAGTATTAGACCCATCAGTGAAAACCACACCTGCATTTTAAAGCATGCCGTTTCCCAAAGCACGGTCAAAGTCTAATCATCCAGGCATAACACCATTCCATGACCTGCTTGTGACACGGGTCACCTAGCTGGAATGGTGCCAATTTTTTGACAGGAGTTAATGACAAGGCAGGAAAACCTGCTGGTGAGAAAGACCAACTCAACCAAGGAGCCATGAGCATTAAAGCGCCATTAAACAAGGACAGCCAGAGTCAGCTGCTGTAATCCAATAATGCAAACGAGAATAGAATGATAACGTGCATAACCATAATTAAATCATTGTCTCAGGCCCTCTTGTAAACTGTTATTCCACCCATTACTGTAATGAACTGTTTCAATTGATCACACACATTAGCACCCTGGTTTGACTCTAATTAATGGTTTACCATGCCTCATCTATCCACAGTAATTTAAAGTTTACAAGTGTTATTTCTTACTGAACATCCCTGAAACTGCTAAACAGGCTTAACTTGCAGACATTAACCAGGAAACACCAGCACTGCATAACACTTACAGTGGACATTTATTCACTTAATTTCTTTCCCCCTTTCAAAGGTTGTTTGTTAATACATACTTGAAATAACTGAATGTAGTGGTTTGATAAATAACACTGACAACATTTCAAGAAAAATAGCAAATACAGGACTCAACTGTAAGAGTTTGTCTTTATCATGCATATTTTGTACAAGGGCATCATTAGCAGATTGCATGTAATGTTCTCCCTGATTTACACTACTTGGGTACTCTGGAATTCAGAAAAAAACTTACTGGGGGTTTATGAAAATGAATGGGAGAGAAGGAAAATGGGCTATGCCCTGCAGCTGAAGAAAATGAAGCTGATACTATTAT
This sequence comes from Mustelus asterias, assembly GCF_964213995.1. Lineage (NCBI taxonomy): Eukaryota > Metazoa > Chordata > Chondrichthyes > Carcharhiniformes > Triakidae > Mustelus > Mustelus asterias. The sequence continues at coordinate 46,848,390 of NC_135806.1, read as the reverse complement.
CTCTTCCTGTTTGGGAAAGAAAAACAAAACATATTAGAGACTGCATGACTGCTTGCTTTCAAAAGTTTTCCATTTCCTAGCTCACAGTGGGAGGAACTCTGGTCAAAGAGCTACGCTCAGAAAGTGCAAACTGTTAAACTGTGGGAATTGAAATCTGGCTAATCTTGCAGTAGCCCAATCATGAAAAAAAATTGTGTTTTCAATTTACAACTGAACTAAGAATGGGATTGTTGTGGTTATGTGAGGGAGAGAGGGAAATGAACAGAGTAATAAATTATGGTGAGGATGAAGTAATGCATACCAGTCAAAAAGAAATGACAGGAAAAGACAAAATAAATGAGAAGGGCATAATATTCTGATTGTATTTAAAGATGTATTCAAACATCATGCTTTACGAAAGAAATTCTAATTTTGGAAAAGAATAAAACAACTTTTAAAAATTTGTAGTTCTCGACTAACTGGAAAACCAGCCAGCGAAAAGAAATGATAGTTACACAGGCCATGTTAAAATAACTTCTCACCCTTTCTTATCTTTACTAATACTAACAAATCTGCAGCAATTTAACAGCATCTAAGAGATTAGAGAACTGTAGGAACGGATAAAGATTGAGGGGTTGAGTTTCCACTTATTTTAGTAATATCAGGACCATCTGGGTAGAATTTGCTGCTAAACCAATACTAAAGATCAGGGAAATTTAAAAAGAGTGAGTTGTGCCCACTGGCAATGGCAATGGCGTTTTCTCGATCTTTCGCACTAGCTGAAAATTCAATTTGTCCAGAGCAGGCCAGGTCACAGGACTGGCCATGGCCCCAGATCAATTATGTAAAATTCTGCCAATTGGGCTTGTTAGGAAAGGTTCTTCAAATTGTGTTCATTCTCTCAGCACACAGAGGCACCTCTGTTTCAGATTTTTTCAGACCGGAAACTTTACTAAGAAACTGACTATTGCCCCTTAAACTATTAAACATTTCAATATAGCTCTAAAATCATTTTCAGTGATTTTAAATCAGGTTACTCATAGATGGAGGAATGGAAACCCTTAGTCTAAACAACTATTTGTGGTGATAAAACCATTTTCAGCTGCATTAATAAAACTACATTGCTTTACCAAACCTAAGTAAATCAAGAAATATTTTTTGATGGAAAAAGTAAATAAATGATTACTTCTTATTGCACTGCCTGATTGTGTTGGCTCATCAAAGATTTTACATTTGTGATTTGAATTTTAGAGCAACCTTGAAGCCCAATCTACCCAGTGCAATTTGAAGCATATTTTAAGCATTTCAAGGCCAAATTAATCCCAATGTTGAGCCACAAATTGTTATTGATTCAGCTATTGGTAGAAATATGGCAAGTTCATGTCACCCACTATTATCAATACATAAAAATTTAGCCTCGGAGATACAGAAAGGGAACAATTGAATCCGTGAAGTCTCATTCCTGCTGTTAGTAAATTATTCCAAAAGATTAAATTTTATTACAGGCTTTATTACCGTGATGTCAGGACCAAAGGGTGGTCTTGATGTACTGTCCACCATCGGGACCATTTTGTCATTCAACCTCTTAGTTAGCTACTTCTGAGCCTGCCAACTAATAAAGAACAGTGGGTGGGCTCTGAATGATTGGACTGGCTCTAACACTTCAGCAGCTTAAGGTGGATGCTGCTGAGATAGGTAAATAGAAACAATGAATCTTTTGATTTGATTTGATTTATTATTGCCACATATATTATCATACAGTGAAAAGTATTGTTTTTTGCGCGCTATACAGACAAAACATACTGTTCATAGAGAAGGAAACGAGAGAGTGCAGAATGTAGTGTTACAGTCATAGCTAGGGTGTAGAGAAAGATCAACTTAATGCAAGGGAAGTCCATTCAAAAGTCTGACAGCAGCAGGGAAGAAGCTGTTCTTGAGTTGGTTGGTACGTGACCCCAGGCTTTTGTATCTTTTTCCCGAAGGAAGAAGGTGGAAGAGAGAATGTCCGGGGTGCGCGGGGTCCTTAATTATGCTGGCTGCTTTGCCGAGGCAGCGGGACGTGTAGACAGAGTCAATGGATGGGAGGTTGGTTTGCGTGATGGATTGGGCTACATTCACAACCTTTTGTCGATCCTTGCGGTCTTGGGCAGAGCAGGAGCCATACTGTGATTCAACCAGAAAGAATGCTTTCTATGGTGCATCTGTAAAAGTTGGCGAGAGTCGTAGCTGACAATTTCCTTAGTCTTCTGAGAAAGTAGAGGCACTGGTGAGCTTTCTTAACTATAGTGTCGGCATGGAGGGACCAGGACAGGTTGTTGGTGAACTGGACACGTAAAAACTTGAAGCTTTCGATCCTTTCTACTTCGTCCCCATTGATGTAGACAGGGGCATGAACATAATATATAATGGTTTATTTAGATTGACAATGAGCTAAAAGCCCTGCTGACCAGAGCGTTAAACCTGTTCCTGTATGCAGCCCTCTCTTTGGGTCTTGGGAGTCTCTGGCTACAATGGTCCCTGGGTTGCCACAGGGAGGTTGCTTCCATGAAGCTGGTGACTCCCAAAGTGGCAGAAATCATTCTATTTTGCCAACTGCTCTGCCTGAGGGCCCCTAATAGGGGACTTCATTATACCCACCCCTTGGATCAGACAGCCAATCCACAGCCTGTCTCCCGCCCGCCACTGGGTAACTTCCCAGGTGGTAGGACTCCTTTTGAGGTCCTTCCCTGTTCAAGCTGCCACTATGTTACCACCTCCCTCACTTCAGCTCCCATCACCCTTTCCACACTTTATATTCCTCAATCTTTCTTTCATTCTCTTTCTGTATCAAATTTGACCAATTCAACCCATTTCCTTCTCCATCATTCATGTTTTTTTTGTGTATCCTTAAAATAATTTAATTAGGTGAAAAGCCATTGGCTTGATACTCAAGAAGTGCCCGATGCCCTATTCAGCCTGTTTTTAGTTCATATTTTTGATCATTTGAAGTGTAAAAATAAATGAGATATCCCATTCCAGAAATTTCTGAGGCAATATCTTTGCTCAAAAATAAGAATAGAATAGGTAGAAAAGTAAATTGTGAAGGAAGCATCAAAAGGCTGCAAGGGGGCATAGGTGGGTTAAGTGAGTGGGCAAAGATCTGGCAAGTGGAGTTTAATGTGTAAAAATGTGAAAATATCCATTTTGGCTTGAAGAATAAAAGAGAAGCATACTATCTAAATGGCGAGAGATTGCAGAGCGCTGAGATACAGAGGGATCTGGATATCTTAGTTCATGAATCACAAAAGCTGAGTATTCAGGCACAGCAAATAATTAGGAAAGCTAACAGAATGTAATAGGGTGGCACAGTGGTTAGCTCTGCTGCCTCATAGTGTCAGAGTGTTCGATTCCAGTCTTGGGTCACTGTCTGTGTGGAGTTTGCATGTTCTCCCCATGTCTGCGTGGGTTTCCCTCGGGTGCTCTGGTTTTGTCCCACAGTCCAAAAATGTGCAGATTAAGTGGATTAGCCATGGTAAATGCATGGGGTTACGGGGATAATATGGAGAGGAGTGGGTCCTGGGTAAGATGCTCTTTTGAAGATCTGATGGGTCAAATGGCCTCCTTCTGCACTGTAAGAATTCTGTAGGATACTATGGTTATCATTTATTGTGAGGGGAATTGAATTCAAAAATAGGGGGGTTATGCTTCAGTTATACAGGGCGCTAGTGAGACCACAGGCACCATGCCAAACTGGCAGTGCCAATCTGTGCCAAGTGGCAGTGGTAGGGCACTGCTTGGCCATGTCCCTCTGCCCCCAGGGCTATACTTACCTTTACACTCCTGGGGGAGATCCCCTTAACTGACTCATGTTTTTTAAAAAAGCTGTTAAGAACTTTGTCGATGTGCTGTCACATTAGTGAGGTTTGAATATTTAGTGAGGGGCGATCATGTGGTTAGGGGGCGATAAAGAGATTAAAATGCTTGTAAGAGCATTAAAATGAGGTTCTGTCCCTTGGTGGGTGTGAACTCATGATGTCACCAACGAGAGGCGTGGAAAATTGGGAAACACATTCTCGCCAGCAAGAATCGCATTTCCCATTTCTCAGCGTATTTTCTGTCTGCGGGGCCGTTCTCACTGATGGCTAATGCAGGCTGAAAATTACTCTGAATAGATTTTCTGCCCCCAAGGGTAGGTACTGCTGGCTGTAGGTCTGAATCATTATTAGTTCCCAGCATGGGCTGCATGGTAGCACAGTGGATAGCACTTCTGCCTTATCGCACCAGGGACCCGGGTTCGATTCTGGCCTCAGGTCACTGTCTGTATGGAGTTTGCGTGTTCTCCCCGTGTTTGTGTGGATTTCCTCCGGGTGCTCTGTTTCCTCCCACAGTCCAATGATGTGCAGGTTAGGTGGATTGGCCATGCTAAATTGCCCCTTAGAGTCCCAAGATGTGTAGGTTAGGGGGATTAGTGGGGTAAATGTGTGGGATCATGGTGGTGGAGGGTGGTGTGCCTGGGTAAGATGTTTTGTTGAGAAATGGTGCAGACACGATGGGCTGAATGGCCTCCTTCTGCGCTGTAGAGTTTCTAAGTGTTAAATGCTGCCTGGGGTAATGTGGATAGGTGCGTGCAGCACACACATCAACCCCTGTCTGGCTGTCAGGCCAGATCTCCAGTCTAATCAATCGAATTCCAAGCAGATTGTGCAGGATCATCATTTGACCTTCCAGCAAATTGTCATTTCTTCAAGCTCTTGCAATCTATGAAATAGTATTTCTTCATTATTTCAGGCTGGTCTGATTTGGAAAGCCAAGTGGTTGAATTTTACCAGTTCCTTGGCATTGGCTGCGAGGCAGACAAGTTGGTAAAATGGTGTGGCAAGGCAATGGATGACATGCCTTGTGTCTTCCTGCCACCATGTCAATTTGCCAGCTGTGGGAAATGTGACAGTAGGGCGGCACGGTAGCACAGTGGTTAGCACTGCTGCTTCACAGCTCCAGGGTCCCGGGTTCGATTCCCGGCTCGGGTCACTGTCTGTGTGGAGTTTGCACATTCTCCTCGTGTCTGCGTGGGTTTTCTCCGGGTGCTCCGGTTTCCTCCCACAGTCCAAAGATGTGCGGGTTAGGTTGATTGGCCAGGTTAAAAAATTGCCCCTTAGAGTCCTGAGATGCGTAGGTTAGAGGGATTAGCGGGTAAAATATGTGGGGGTAGGGCCTGGGTGGGATTGTGGTCGGTGCAGACTCGATTGGGCCGAATAGCCTCCTTCTGCACTGTAGGGTTTCTATGATTTCTATGACAACCTGCCTACCCAAAGCACAGTTGAACTACTGAAATGGCCAATCGAAGGCCTCTTCTGCCCCCACTGGCATTTTACTAGCAGTTGGGAGTGCCCTCCAGCACATGGAGAGATCATGAAGTCAACTCTGGCAGTCTCCCAGCAGGCTTTGGCACCCAGTGGGGCTTTATTTGTGGACATTCTCTGGCCCAAGGAGAGGTCCCCCAGTGGCAATGACCAGCCCCATAGCAAGAGCAGCATCGGCCCTCACTAATACCCCTTTGTGTGACCCCATTTGTTCCAGACCTAGGTTATTGACTTTGAATGAGCATGATGACCACCTCCATCTCCAGCCTGCCATGAAGAGCAATTTTGCAGCCCCTGAGGCCTAAATTGGCTTGGCGATGGGTCTGACCCCTGCTTTGGCAGACCTAACCCAGAAATGGAGGTGGGCCAATTCAAAGTATGCCTGATGAGAGGGTTGCCTCGGCCACCACCTTGTTGGAAAATCTCAAAGTCGGTTGCATTTGGTTGTAAAAGATATTAAGGTTGCGGAAGTGTTGTCTGTGCTCAGTGAGAGTACTGACCTTCAGACTTTCTGTCTCCTTGCTGTCCAATATGTAAATGCCCCTATGAAAGATGGCCCAGCACAGTGTAACCCTTATGAAATTGTCAAACCATTGCAGACTCCTTGGAGCCTTAACTCTGCTGTCTCAGAGCCCCTCACAAGTATACTGATGGCCCAGTGTGTCTCTGCTTTCCCCCAGCATGTGTCTGCACGCTATCATGTGAAGCTGCAGCAGGGACTAGGAGAGTGCTAGTATTGACTGAGCAGCCCACACACGTCCCTGAAATGAAGTATCTCTGCCAGTTAGCCCATCAGAACACCCTTCAGATATGAGGACACTGACACTCCTAACTTAACACCATTGCAATGGAAATGAATGCATCAAGTAGGTTTGCCTCCCAATAACCTTACCACACAGCAGGATGCCAGGCCATGTTGGCCTACACGCATGAACAGTAAAGCAACCAAACCTTCATACAAGCCATCCATCACTTGTTAATAACCCAGCTAGCCCCTCACATCCATCTCTTATCTAGCCGCTGCTATATTCACCATAAAGCAAACACACATAATGGCTAGAATTCTGCACCCTTCACTGCCAGCACACCCCCCCCACCCCTTGACCATCTGGTAGGTTCTGAGGCCGGTGGGGGGGGGGGGGGGGGGGAAATGTGAAATTGCATGGAGGGGATTCCCACTGGGTTCCTGTCCACACCAACCTGGTGGTGATTTGATGTCGGGACATGTAGGACCTCTGACAGGAAGTCTGCTTTTGTCCGACTTAAGGCCTTTTCCTCACACACGAACAGAAAATGCTGGAAACTCTCAGCAGGTCTGACAGCATCTGTGGGGAGAGAAAAGAGCCGACATTTTGAGTCGAGATGACCCTCGAAGGGTCATTTCTCCCCACAGATGCTGTCAGACCTGCTGAGATTTTCCAGCATTTGCTGTTTTTGTTTTAGATTCCAGCATCCGCAGTAACTTGCTTTTATCTGAGGCCTTTTCCTGCCCAGCTTCAATCTTTAGGTTGGCCTCAGAACCTACCGGATGGTCAAGGGGTTGGGGGGTGGCGGGGGGGTGGGGAAGTGGGGGTGGTGGCAGATGATAAATTGGGGGGGTGGAAACGCATAAATGAACATTGCTGACATAACTGGATCTCGGGTAGGAAATGTGGGGTGGGAGGGGAGTTGGGCGCCTCTATCAGAAACCTCCTTCTGACTAGGGGTGACCTCCGCTTAAGACTCATAAGAACATAAGAACATAAGAAATAGGAGCAGGAGTAGGCCATCTAGCCCCTCGAGCCTGCCCCGCCATTCAATAAGATCATGGCTGATCTGACGTGGATCAGTACCACTTACCCGCCTGATCCCCATAACCCTTAATTCCCTTACCGATCAGGAATCCATCCATCCGCGCTTTAAACATATTCAGCGAGGTAGCCTCCACCACCTCAGTGGGCAGAGAATTCCAGAGATTCACCACCCTCTGGGAGAAGAAGTTCCTCCTCAACTCTGTCTTAAACCGACCCCCCTTTATTTTGAGGCTGTGTCCTCTAGTTTTAACTTCCTTACTAAGTGGAAAGAATCTCTCCGCCTCCACCCTATCCAGCCCCCGCATTATCTTATAAGTCTCCATAAGATCCCCCCTCATCCTTCTAAACTCCAACGAGTACAAACCCAATCTCCTCAGCCTCTCCTCATAATCCAAACCCCTCATCTCCGGTATCAACCTGGTGAACCTTCTCTGCACTCCCTCCAATGCCAATATATCCTTCCTCATATAAGGGGACCAATACTGCACACAGTATTCCAGCTGCGGCCTCACCAATGCCCTGTACAGGTGCATCAAGACATCCCTGCTTTTATATTCTATCCCCTTCGCAATATAGGCCAACATCCCATTTGCCTCTTGATCACCTGTTGTACCTGCAGACTGGGCTTTTGCGTCTCATGCACAAGGACCCCCAGGTCCCTTTGCACGGTAGCATGTTTTAATTTGTTTCCATTGAGATAGTAATCCCATTTGTTATTATTTCCTCCAAAGTGTATAACCTCGCATTTCTCAACGTTATACTCCATTTGCCATATCCTTGCCCACTCACTCAGCCTGTCCAAATCTCTCTACAGATCTTCTCCGTCCTCCACACGATTCACTTTTCCACTTATCTTTGTGTCGTCTGCAAACTTCGTTACCCTACACTCCGTCCCCTCCTCCAGATCATCTATATAAATGGTAAATAGTTGCGGCCCGAGTACCGATCCCTGCGGCACGCCACTAGTTACCTTCCTCCAACCGGAAAAACACCCATTTATTCCGACTCTTTGCTTCCTGTCAGATAGCCAGTCCCCAATCCACTTTAACACACTACCCCCAACTCCGTGTGCCCTAATCTTCTTCAGTAGCCTTTTATGGGGCACCTTATCAAACGCCTTTTGGAAATCCAAAAATACCGCATCCACCGGTTCTCCTCCATCAACCGCCCTAGTCACATCTTCATAAAAATCCAACATGTTCGTCAAGCACGACTTTCCCCTCATGAATCCATGCTGCGTCTGATTGATCGAACCATTTCTATCCAGATGCCCTGCTATCTCCTCTTTAATAATGGATTCCAGCATTTTCCCTACTACAGACGTTAAGCTGACCGGCCTATAGTTACCCGCCTTTTGTCTCCTTCCTTTTTTAAACAGCGGCGTAACATTAGCCGTTTTCCAATCAACCGGCACTACCCCAGAATGCAACGAGTTTTGATAAATAATCACTAACGCATCCACTATTACCTCTGACATTTCTTTCAATACCCTGGGATGCATTCCATCCGGACCCGGGGACTTATCCACCTTCAGTCCCATTAGTCTACCCAGCACTGCCTCTCTGGTAACATTAATTGTATTAAGTATTTCTCCTGCTGCCAACCCTCTATCGTTAATATTTGGCAAACTATTTGTGTCCTCCACCGTGAAGACCGACACAAAAAACTTATTTAAAGACTCAGCCATATCCTCATTTCCCACTATTAACTCCCCCCTCTCGTCCTCCAAGGGTCCAACATTCACTCTAGCCACTCTATTCCTTTTTATATATTTATAAAAACTTTTACTATCATTTTTTATATTAATTGCTAGCCTAGCTTCATAGTCTATCCTTCCTTTCTTTATCGCTTTCTTAGTCTCTCTTTGTTGTTTCTTAAATTTTTCCCAATCACTTGTTTCTCCACTATTTTTGGCCACTCTGTACGCAGCTGTTTTTATTTTAATACTCTCCTTTATTTCCTTCGTTATCCACGGCTGGTTCTCCCTTTTCTTACAATCCTTGTTTTTTGCTGGAATATATTTTTGCTGAGAACTGAAAAGGATCTCCTTAAAAATCCTCCACTGTTCCTCAGCTATCCTACCTGCCAGCCTGCTCTCCCAGTCTACCTTAGCCAATTCATCCCTCATCCTATCATATTTCCCTCTGTTCAAACAGAGGACACTGGTTTGGGACCAAACTTTCTCCTCTTCCATCTGAATCAGAAATTCGACCATATTGTGGTCACTAGACCCAAGAGGGTCCTTCACAATAAGATCCTTAATTCTACCTACCTCGTTACACAATACCAGATCCAAAATAGCTCGTTCCCTCGTCGGTTCCGTAACATGCTGTTCAAGGAAACTATCCCGACAGCATTCTAAGAACTCTTCCTCCATTCCACCCTTACCGACTTGAGTCTGCCAGTCAATGTGCATGTTGAAGTCCCCCATGATTATTGCCGTTCCGTTTTTACACGCATCCCTTATCTGCTTGTTTATAGCCCTCCCTACCTCAACATTATTATTTGGGGGCCTATATACCACACCTACTAGTGTCTTTCTCCCTCTACTATTCCTCATCTCTACCCATAATGATTCCACGTTTTGTTCCTCAGAGCCTATGTCATCCCTCAGTACTACCCTGATATTATCTCTTATTAATAGCGCGACCCCACCACCTTTTCCTTCCTGTCTATTCTTCCTAAACGCCTGATACCCCTGGATATTCATCTCCCAGTCCTGGTCACCTTTCAGCCACGTTTCTGTAATGGCCACTAGATCGTACCCACTCGTGCTGATTTGCACCATCAACTCATTTACCTTGTTCCGAATGCTTCGTGCATTCAGGCAAAGTGTCCTTACTCCAGCTTTTATCTGGACCCGCTTTGATGAGTCGCGAACACCCTCTCCCTCTACTCCCTTATCTAAATTACCGCCTTCATTCACTTGCACCCTCTCCAATACCATTAATTTTGTAATTCCCCTTACCCCTGCATCCTCCACCCCATCAATTAGTTCCTTGATCCTAGTCAACTCTTCTAGCTCCCCTCCCCCCAACCTATCTAGTTTAAATTCTCCCCAGTAACCTTAGCCAACCTACCGGCCAGGATATTGGTCCCCGTGTGATTCAAGTTCCACCCGTTTTTTGTATACAGATCACCCCTGCCCCTAAAGAGGTCCCAATGGTCCAGGAACCTGAATCCCTGCCCCCTGCACCAGTCCCTCAGCCACACATTCATCTTCCACCTCACTCCATTCCTGCCCTCACCTTCCCGTGGCACAGGCAGTAATCCTGAGATTACTACCTTTGCTTTCCTCTTTCTCAGCTGTCTCCCTAATTCCCTGTACTCCCTTTTCATGACCCCTTCTCCCTTCCTACCCACATCAGCGGTACCAATATGTACCGCTACCTCAGGCTCCTCTCCCTCCCACCTCAGGATTTCCGGGACGCGACTAGCGACATCCTGGATCCCGGCCCCAGGGAGGCAGACCACCATGCGAGAATCCCGCCTACCTCCGCAGAAACGCCTGTCTGTCCCCTTCACCATCGAGTCCCCGATTAATACCGCCTTCCTCCTCTTTTCCTTAGCCCTCTGAGTTACAGGGCTGGATTCCACTGCGGAGACACGGCCACTGCTGCTTCCCCCAGGCGGGCCGTCCCCCCCAGCAGTACTCAAGCAGGAGTACTTGTTGTGCAGGGGCAAATCCACTGGGGTGCTCTCAACCACCCTAGCCTTACCCTTCCTGGCCATCACCCACTTGGCCTCCTCCCGTGGCCCTGGTGTGACCACCTGATGATAGCTCGTCTATCACCTCCTCATTCTCCCTCATCAGCCTAAGATCCTCGAGCTGCAGTTTCAGCTCCCTAACACGGTCCCTCAGGAACCGCAGCTCGACACACCCCTCACAGATGTGGATGTCCGGGAGGCCAGATGCCTCCAGGACCTCCCACATCCTACACTGGGAACAACACACTGGTTTCACACTCATACTGGACACTTTATGTCAAGTAAGACAGTGAAAAGTTAATAAGAGTGTAAGGAAACAAAAACTCACCCCTGCTCGTCCAAGCCCTGTGAGCCAAAGCCCTGACAGCTCACTCAACTTCCCACTCACTCTGCTGCCCGCTACGATGCTGCCCGCTGTATACTTTGGTGCGCTTTTAAACCCTCCAAAAACTTCCCCAGGCCTCTCCTGGCCCGACTTCCGGTTTTGAAAAAAACCTCCGATTTTAAACCCAAAATTGACTGAAAAAATAAATAATTAATTAAAGTCAGAAAACCCACTCTCTTACCCTCAGCCTGCTCCTGGGAACAAATCCCTGATATTAACAACTGATATTAAACCCAAACAACTGAGATTAAACCCAAACAACTGAGATTAAACCCAAACAACTGATATTAAACCCAGAACAACTGAAATTAAACCCAGAACAACTGATATTAAACCCAGAACAACTGATATTAAACCCAAACAACTGAGATTAAACCCAAAACAACTGAGATTAAACCTAAACAACTGATATTAAACCCAAACAACTGAGATTAAACCCAAAACAACTGAGATTAAACCTAAACAACTGATATTAAACCCAAACAACTGAGATTAAACCCAGAACAACTGAGATTAAACCCAGAACAACTGATATTAAACCCAAACAACTGAGATTAAACCCAAAACAACTGAGATTAAACCTAAACAACTGATATTAAACCCAAACAACTGAGATTAAACCCAGAACAACTGATATTAAACCCAAACAACTGATATTAAACCCAAACAACTGAGATTAAACCCAAACAACTGATATTAAATCCAAACAACTGAGATTAAACCCAAACAACTGATATTAAATCCAAACAACTGAGATTAAACCCAAACAACTGAGATAAAATCCAAACAACTGAGATTAAATCCACAACAACTGGGATTAAACCAGAACAACTGAGATTAAACCCAAACAACTGAGATTAAACCCAAACAACTGATATTAAATCCAAACAACTGAGATTAAACCCAAACAACTGAGATTAAATCCAAACAACTGAGATTAAATCCAAACAACTGATATTAAACCCAAACCACTGAGATTAAACCCAAACAACTGATATTAAACCCAAACCACTGAGATTAAACCCAAACAACTGAGATTAAATCCAAACAACTGAGATTAAATCCAAACAACTGAGATTAAACCCAAACAACTGAGATTAAACCCAAACAACTGAGATTAAACCCAAACAACTGATATTAAATCCAAACAACTGAGATTAAACCCAAACAACTGAGATTAAATCCAAACAACTGAGATTAAATCCAAACAACTGAGATTAAATCCAAACAACTGATATTAAACCCAAACCACTGAGATTAAACCCAAACAACTGAGATTAAACCCAAATAACGGAGAGTAAACCCAAACAACTGAGATTAAATCCAAACAACTGAGATTAAATCCAAACAACTGAGATTAAACCCAAACCACTGAGATTAAACCCAAATAACGGAGAGTAAACCCAAACAACTGAGATTAAATCCAAACAACTGAGATTAAACCCAAACAACTGAGATTAAACCCAAACCACTGAGATTAAACCCAAATAACGGAGAGTAAACCCAAACAACTGAGATTAAATCCAAACAACTGAGATTAAATCCAAACAACTGAGATTAAATCCAAACAACTGATATTAAACCCAAACCACTGAGATTAAACCCAAACAACTGATATTAAACCCAAACAACTGAGATTAAACCCAAACCACTGAGATTAAACCCAAATAACGGAGAGTAAACCCAAACAACTGAGATTAAATCCAAACAACTGAGATTAAACCCACAACAACTGGGTTTAAACCCAAACAACTGAGATTAAATCCAAACAACTGAGATTAAATCCAAACAACTGAGATTAAATCCAAACAACTGAGATTAAATACAAACAACTGAGATTAAACCCACAACAACTGGGTTTAAACCCAAACAACTGAGATTAAATCCAAACAACTGAGATTAAATCCAAACAACTGAGATTAAATCCAAACAACTGAGATTAAATCCAAACAACTGAGATTAAACCCAAACCACTGAGATTAAACCCAAATAACGGAGAGTAAACCCAAACAACTGAGATTAAATCCAAACAACTGAGATTAAACCCACAACAACTGGGTTTAAACCCAAACAACTGAGATTAAATCCAAACAACTGAGATTAAACCCACAACAACTGGGATTAAACCCAAACAACTGAGATTCAATCCAAACAACTGAGATTAAACCCACAACAACTGAGATTAAATCCAAACAACTGATATTAAACCCAAACAACTGATATTAAACCCAAACAACTGAGATTAAATCCAAACAACTGACATTAAACCCAAACAACTGAGATTAAAACCAAACAACTGAGATTAAACCCAAACAACTGAGATTAAACCCAAACAACTGAGATTAAACCCAAACAACTGAGATTAAACCCAAACAACTGAGATTAAACCCAAACAACTGAGATTAAACCCAAACAACTGAAACTAAATCCAAACAACTGGTGACTCGGTGACCTCCAGACTTCCAACCCCCCCACACTCTGACCAATCCCCCAAGACCCCAATCACCCCTCTTGTGACCACTCGGTGTTCCCTTTACTCCCCGTGCTGGGACCCATGCCAATTACCTGTCCTTCGGTTTCTGGGATTTGGTGCCAGGCAGCTCCCTGCAGTGCCCCTTCCTGCTACCGCAGCACTGTGTGTGGAGGGATAGGATAGCTGCCGGCAATTTTGGGACTTCCCGAATGAGGGAAGTCATATGCAAATCAATGATCATTGGAGCATAAGATGGATGTGGATCACCAGGCAAGACTGTTCTCTTCCTGTTGGGGAGCACTTCAGCTGTCACGGGCGTTCGGCCTCTGATATTCGGATAAGCGTTCTCCAAGGCGGCCTTCGCGACACACGACGGCGCAGAGTCGCTGAGCAGAAACTGATAGCCAAGTTCCGCACACACGAGGACGGCCTCAACCGGGATATTGGGTTCATGTCACACTATTTGTAACCCCCACAGTTGCCTGGGCCTGCAGAGTTTCACTGGCTGTCTTGTCTGGAGACAATACACATCTTTTTAGCCTGTCTTGATGCTCTCTCCACTCACGTTGTTTTGTTTCTTAAAGACTTGATTAGTTGTAAGTATTCGCATTCCAACCATTATTCATGTAAATTGAGTTTGTGTCTTTATATGCTCTGTTTGTGAACAGAATTCCCACTCACCTGAAGAAGGGGCTTGGAGCTCCGAAAGCTTGTGTGGCTTTTGCTACCAAATAAACCTGTTGGACTTTAACCTGGTGTTGTTAAACTTCTTACTGCATAATATGGAATCAGGGTTTTTAAAAATACTTTTCCAATTCAATCAAATCAAGTCCAATTCAGAGTCTCAACAAGTTGAGACATTTCCGATCCAAGCTGACAAGACAGGGCCTCCACACCTGTCTTGGGCCTGATCTACATGAGCCAAGCTGATTGGAGTAGGTTCAGACTCACCTCCTCCAAGGCTTGATCTCATTTGCATCTTAGCCAAAAGGCCGAGATGCCGCTTTTAAAAATTGCTTCAAATGAAGCTTAAATGTAACCTAATGACCTCAACCAAGTGCAGCCCTTGTGATTCTGAAAGTTCAGACCAATGATCTCTGTCTTTGCTGCACTCCAATGCGAGAATGTCACAGTCAGGTGAGCCTGTGCATAACCAGTCCAAACTTCATGGATGCTGACTTCTCGGTTCTCGTGGACAAGGTCAAACACAGGAGGAACATTATTTATCCAGAGAGCTGTAAACTGTCACCACGATTATGAAAATGGCATGGACTGACATTGCTGACACAGTCAATGCCTCACTTGGTGAGCCTGACCTCTAAAAAGCCACCTATGTCCTTAGCCATATAGGCTGCACTATACTCAGAAGCTGAGGGGACACAGAATCTGTGCTACTCCTCACCTTTGGAGGAGTGTGTGCCCAGGACGTGTATTGAGCTGTCGACCCTCAAACTAGAGTGTCAACTGATTAAAAGGACAAAGAGACACTAACATGAGATATTTCATACAAATCTCTTGTTTTAATCTTCAATAATTTGATAAAAACCGAACTGCTCTTTACTTAACATAAAGTACTTGTTAAACTGCTTGTCATCTGTTTAAACACTGAACAGCATTTTGAATGTTAGAGTACTGACTATTTGATGGTTACAATGAATCAAGACTCACGACTTGGACTTAAATACTACCCATTGCAAGGTGAGGTGATCAGGCTCCCTTCGATGGGTCTTCTTCTTCTCTGAGTCCTGAACTCAGGGCAGTCATTTTTAAAATATTCATTAAAGGGATGTGGGCATCACTGGCCAGGCCAGCATTTATTGCCCATCCCTAGTTGCCCTTAAGGAGACAATAGTGAGCTGCCTTCTTGAACCGCTGCAGCCCCTGAGGTGCAGGTATACCCACAGCGCTGTCAGGGAGAAAATTCCAGGATTTTGACCCAGTGACAATGAAGGGACGGAGATATATTTCCAAGTCAGAATGATGAGTGACTTGCAGGGGAACCTCCAGTGGTGGTGTTCCCAGCTATCTGCTCTTGACTTCTAACTGGTCGTGGGCATAGGTTTGGAAGGTGCTGCCTAAGGAACCTTAGTGAGTTCCTGCAATGAATCTTGTAGATGGGACACATGGCTGCCACCATTCATTGGTAGTGGATGGATTGAATATTTCTTGAAGATGTAGCAATCAAGCAGGCTGCTTTGGCCTGGATGGTGTCATGCTTCTTGAGTGTTTTTGGAGTTGCATTCATCCAGGTAAGTGGAGAGTATTCCATTACACTCCTGATTTATGCCTTGTAGATGGTAGACAGGCTTTGGGGAGTCAGGAGGTAAGTTACTTTGCGCAGCATTCCTAGCCTTTGACCTGTTCTAGTAGCTATAGTTTTCATATGGCTAGTCAAATTCAGTTTCTGGTCAATAGTAATTCCCAGAATGTTGATAGTGGGGGATTCAGCAATGGTAGTGCCACTGAATGTGAAGGGGCAATGGTCAGATCCTCTTTTGGAGATGGCACTTGTGTGGCATTAATGTTACTTGTCACTTGTCATCCCAAACCTAGATATTGTCCAGGTCTTGCTGCATTTAGACATGGACTGCTTCAGTATGTGAGGAATCACAAGTGATACTGACTATTGTCCAGTCATCAGAAAACATCTCTACTACTGACCTTATGATGGAAGGAAGGTCATTGATAAAGCAGCTGAAGATGGTTGGCTCTACAACAGTATCTTGAGGAACTCGTGCAGTGATGTTCTGGAGCTGAGATAATTGACCTCCAACACCACAACTATCTTCCCTTGTACCCAGGTTGACTCCAACCAGCGGAGGGTTTTTCCCCGGATTCCCATTGACTCCAGTTTTGCTCGGGCTCCTTGATGCCATGCTCAGTCAAATGCTGCCTTAATGTCAAGGGCTGTCGCTCAGTCACTGTGCAATGCCTCATCTGAAAGTGTGTCTAGCACTGGGTGATGTGGAAGGCCTCAGGACTGTAGAGTCTTCAGGCTCTCCAAGGCTAACTGCCATTAAAATCCTCTCAGGTCTCACACAGATCCCAGTGGTCTCAGGCTACTCTGTCACTCTGAGGAATCTCTCAGACAGCAGGGGGAGGAATTGTCCAAGAATGCACCATCACAACAGATTAGTGTATGTACATGAGCATAAATGTTAGCCTCAGTGGAAACAATGGCAATGGGTGAGGCGTACAACATTCATGTGCAGGAGGAGGCTGTGGACAATCCCCCTCAGAGTGGAAACCACAGTCACAGTGATGCTTCACTGGCAGAGAAGCTCATCCTCTTCCACTGATAACATCACACCTTCCTCTCTCTCCACCTCCTCAAGGGTCACGCAACTTTGCTACGACATGTTGCAAAGCATTTCTGTCCATCTGCAATACCTTTGCTGCATTCTCCAGCTTCAATGGGAGGGTCATTGAACAAATATTAGTGTAATGCTGAAAAGAGGGACATGTTGCCAAAGTTTTCATCTTGCACTCTTCAGGACAAACACAAGAATGCCAAATTTCAAACAATCACGACAGGAGAAAAGGGTGTGGATTGATTGGCAAGCCCACTTTGATTGGCCAAGGTGTTACTATGGAGAAAACAACGGGGAACGATAGGCTCCCCAGACTCCTGGGTAATTCAAAAAAGGCACATCTCTTGAACATATTCCTTTTGTTTGCAGAGAATGGGACCCTGCGTATGAATGTGTGTCACTTATAGCAAGCATAAATTAATCATGTTACAAGCTCAAATAGTCATCTTACATTGCCTGTTTGTATAGCTATTAGCACACTCAGGAATATTCAACAAGTGCTGCCCAATTACAGCATCTCATCTAACAGCATCTCACAGTGCACATTTTGGTTTGGGTTTTGCAAGTGCAAGCTGGTTGAGTATAGTCTGCACTCTGCCTATTACAGATAACCAAAGGAACAATTCAATCAGACAATTGCTGGGACAAACAGCCTAACTGGAATCACACTGACGCTGAAATCTATTGCTCAATTGTGTCGTAGGCAGAATTCGTTTTGGACTGGTAACAGCATCCTATTGATGCACAATATCACTCAGATAGCCACTGCATAGTAACAGTGTGAAATTGCTGGCTTAACCTGCTGCTCTCAAATTTTAAGATACTTGCTTTTCCAGAGTATATTAAAGTAGATCGGGCTCTTTTCAGACCAGGATAGCCATTGCCCTTTGGATAACTTTGAGCTTCTCTACTTCTGCATCGAGCTTGCAGCCAGCTCCAGAAGCATTTGTGAAAAACTTCTGCAAGATCAACTTTGATGAACTGGACTGAGTCCAGTTGGCTGAAAATCATGTCCCCACCAGGTCCTCTTTTCTGAACTCTCAAATGGCCAACATTCTTGGAAAAGACAAAGAAATCTCTTCACAGACACCCTGATCCTCTCCTTGCAGCACAACAGCATTGGCGTGAATGACTGGGAGAAGCTGGTTGCCGTCATTCAGAATGGCGACAACTTGTCCATCAAGCTGCATCACAGGGAGTCACAACATCTGAACAATGAGGCAGTGCAGCAGAGAGGGAAAGAAAGGGAAGCAAATCCTGCATTCTGATCCCACCACCTGGTGGGACAACCTTCCCCATGTACCAAAAGTTATTAGGGTCAAGATTAGGCCTTTTTGATCACATGAAGACCCATGGCAGAAACTCGTGATCCTGAGTAGATACCATTCTCGAATGATGGGCCAGCTGTTGACGAAGGTAGGCTTTCCAGTTGACAAACTTCTTCGGCCAGTCACTTGGTGCTCTGATGGCCAGATGGGTGCAGCTAATGATGCCCTTTACATGTGGCCATCCAGCAATTGCACATACACCCCTGGTAGACCCCACTGGTGGGGAATTTGATGCCATCTCCAGCCTTGGCAAAGTAGGCCTCTGTGACCATTGTGATACAGCTGTGCACAGCCAACTGTGAAACAGTGGCCCACGGCTGAGTCCTGAAATGATCTAGAAGAGAAGTTCAAAACTACAGTGATCCTGATTGCTCCTGCCAAGGCCTGGCTGTGAGCTCCTCATTAAAAAGAAAACATCTGTTACCATCATCCTGGAGAGTCACAGTCTCCCCTGGTACTGCCTTTCCGACATGTTGAGAGAACTTGGTCCGTTCCGGTAATATCCTGTGCTCTGATAGTCTCCTTCTCCTCTGTGCCCCTGCCACTGTGTAGTCCTGATGCCCATGGATGCTTCCTCACCATGAGCAATGCCTTGACCTCCGCTTTGTGCCGTGATGGGACTCCCTTTCCAGGTGCACCCTCCCTAATGCTCGATTCATGTCCAAGAAGCTTGGTTCAATATGTTAATGCCCAGGCAATGCCAATTGTTTTTTTGTTCATTAAAGGGATGTGGTCTTCGCTGCCTTGGTCAGCATTCATTGCCCATCCCTAATTGCCCTTGAGAAAGTTATGGTGAACTGCCTTCGTGAACTTCTGCAGTCCATGTGGTATCGGTAACCCCACAGTGCAGTTAGGGAGGGAGTTCCAGGATTTTGACCCAGAGACAGTGAAGGAACAGCGATATATTTCCAAGTCAGGATGGTGAGCGTCTTGGGGGGAAATTGCCAGGTGATGGTGTTTCCATGCATCTACTGCTCTTGTCCTTCTAGATAGTAGTGGTCTTGGGTTTGCTGCAGTGCATCTTGCAGATGGTACACTGCTGCTACTGTGCATCAGTGGTGGAGGGAGTGAATGTTTACAGAAGGAGTACCAATCATGTGGGCTGCTTTGTCCTGCGTATTGTTGAGCTTCTTGAGCTCTGTTAGAGCGGCACTCATCCAGGGAAGGGGAGAGTATTCCATCACACTCCTGACTTGTGTGTTCTCATTTGTGGACAAGCTTTGTTTGGAGGGTCAGGAGATCAATTACTTGCTGCAAGCTTTCTAACCTCTGACCTGCCCTTGTAGCCACAACATTTATATGGCAAGTCCAGTTCAGTGATAACCCCAGGATGTTAATAGCAGGGATTCACTGATGGTGATGCAATTCGATGCAAGGGCAATGGTATCAGTATCTGAGAAGTCACGAATGGAGCTGAACATTGTGTAAATATCAGCAAAAATCTCCAATTCTGACCTTATGATGAAAGGAAGGTCATTGATGAAGCAACTGAAGATGGTTGGGCCCAGGACAGTAATGATGTGGTAGGGACTTCGCCCAGGCCTCCCTACCCTCCCTTGATGAGCTTCTGTAACTCTTCAGTATATGCAGTGAAATCTTTCAGCCAATTTAAACAATTCAAATAAAGTTTCAAAGATCTCTTGGCCTATTGACTCAGCTACATTACTGTTTTTACCTCCACTCACTCCACTCACATTCCTGACAGCTCCCAGTTCTCACCCACCTCCCACAGAATTGCACTGAGTCTGAAGTTTGGCCTTTTAGTATGGCCTCTCTGGGTTTGACTGCTATTTTAATGGGTCTGATTTGTCACCCACTGCACAAAATGGTGGAAACGGGGGACAGGATTTCCAGCTGCACTGCTCAGTGGCCATTTTGTTTGCCTTCCTGACTCTGGGCCGGATTCTCCGACCTTGCCCGCAGCTGGGATTCTCTGGTGCAGTGAATGGAGATTTGGCGGAGTTCAAAATTCTCCATTCGCGCTGGCATCAACGGCGGGGCATGAATGGCCAGAGAATTCCAGCCTCTTTTAGTCCCAACATGGGATGAGAAAATTCTGGCCAGAATGTTTCTTTCCTGTCAATATGATGCACTCAATGGAAAGAAGGCACGGTAGCACAGTGGTTAGCACTGCTGCTTCACAGCTCCAGGGTCCCGGGTTCGATTCCCGGCTCGGGTCACTGTCTGTGTGGAGTTTGCACATTCTCCTCGTGTCTGCGTGGGTTTCCTCCGGGTGCTCCGGTTTCCTCCCACAGTCCAAAGATGTGCGGGTTAGGTTGATTGGCCAGGTTAAAATTGCCCCTGAGATGCGTAGGTTAGAGGGATTAGCGGGTAAATGTGTGAGGGTAGGGCCTGGGTGGGATTGTGGTCGGTGCAGACTCGATGGGCCGAATGGCCTCCTTCTGCACTGTAGGGTTTCTATGATTTCTATGATTTCCCTCAATAGGGCCTATATAGAGAGGGCTGAAAAACAACCCGACAGTAAATTCAAGGCTTCATTCACTCCCACAGCAGTTTGAGGTGACCATTGTGATGAGAATCTCTCTTGAAGGTTGTTATTACAGATCCTCATGTTGTGAGCTGTGGAATCTATGAAGTGTTAAAAAGTGTAGAAAACTGTTACTGCAATCTCACTTTCACATTATTATTTACCTTATCGTTCTTAGATAGTTAAAGTTGCCTACTTGCAACATGGATGTTCCATATTGATTTATACAATAATGCTTTAACAAATTAAAATAATGGTACTATATTCAGAAATTCCTCCCAAATATTTGAGTTTTGAGTGAAATTGTCAATGTTGGAGATACATTAGGGACAAAATGTATGAAATAAAGTTAAAAAGTTTATTTATTCGTCACGAGTAAGGATTACATTAACACCGCAATGAAGTTACTGTGAAATTCCCCTAGACGCCTCAGTCTGGCGCTTGTTCAGGTCAATGCACCTAACCAGCATGTCTTTCAGAATGTGGGAGGAAACCGAAGCACCCGGAGAAAACCCACATAGACACGGGGAGAATGTGCAAACTCCACATGGACGGTGACCCAAGCCGGGAATCGAACCCAGGGTCCCTGGCGCTGTGAAGCTGCAGTGCTACCACTGTGCCACCGTGCCGCTGTCATGAACAGATGCATCAGTTACAGCAGATTGGTGAGGACGAGGTCAAGTCAGTCTTTCCCTGTTGTTGGTTCCACAGTAAGAAGTTTAACAACACCAGGTTAAAGTCCAACAGGTTTATTTGGTAGCAAAAGCCACACAAGCTTTCGGAGCTCTAAGCCCCTTCTTCAGTTGAGTGGGAATTCTGTTCACAAACAGGGCATATAAAGACACAGACTCAATTTACATGAATAATGGTTGGAATGCGAATACTTACAACTAATCAAGTCTTTAAGAAACAAAACAATGTGAGTGGAGAGAGCATCAAGACAGGCTAAAAAGATGTGTATTGTCTCCAGACAAGACAGCCAGTGAAACTCTGCAGGTCTAGGCAACTGTGGGGGTTACAAATAGTGTGACATGAACCCAATATCCCGGTTGAGGCCGTCCTCGTGTGTGCGGAACTTGGCTATCAGTTTCTGCTCAGCGACTCTGCGCTGTCGTGTGTCGCGAAGGCCGCCTTGGAGAACGCTTACCCGAATATCAGAGGCCGAATGCCCGTGACCGCTGAAGTGCTCCCCAACAGGAAGAGAACAGTCTTGTCTGGTGATTGTCGAGCGGTGTACATTCATCCGTTGTCGCAGCGTCTGCATAGTTTCCCCAATGTACCATGCCTCGGGACCATGGTTCCAGGAAGAGGTCCCAGATCAGTGGCAGAGTCCCACTTGTCACCATCCTCACATCTATGGAGGTGGAGGCTTTGCAGCTGGCAAGTTATCAGGTCAGCAGGGAGCTACAAGTGTCCTCTGCAAGGAAGGAGGAATGACTGCCTTTTGCTTCTGGGGATCCTCTCAAGGTGTGGACACCTTGGTGTTGCCAACAGCTCCTCAGCCCCTCTGCCAGTGACACTAACACCCTAAAATGCCACAATGACAGATGGTGCTGGGGCCCTCAGCCCTCAGGCATCCGGAACATAGGCACCAAGGTCATCCTAGGCCCGAGGGCTGGAAGATCAGCACCCTATCCATATTGCAGATGGTAGCAAAGAGGGAACACCACCCTGGAGCACATGTAAAAGAATTAAGAAAACGGACTTGGTGCATTTGGGCTTCACGGATCATTAAACAGGGGTGGCATGGTGGCATAGTGGTTAGCACTGCCGCCTCACAGCACCAGGGACCCGGGTTTGATTCTTGGCTTGGGTCACTGTCTGTATGGAGTTTGCACGTTCTCCCATGTCTGCATGGGTTTCCTCCAGGTGCTCCGGTTTCCTCCCACAGTCTGAAAGATGTGCTGGTTACGTGCATTGGCCACGCTAAATTCTCCCTCAGTGTACCTGAATAGGCACCGGAGTGTGGCGACAAGGAGATTTCCACAGCAACTTCATTGCAGTGTTAATGTAAGCCTCCTTGTAACACTAATAAATAAAATAAACGGTTAATATTCTCTGTTTGTGTGTGATGATTTATGCAATAAATGTTTGATTTTGTTTCTATAATTTTCCATCTATTGTTGATGGCTCTCTGGCTGTGCAAGAGTGGAATGGGTCCAGTGCAAGGACTGGCAAGGAGGAAACCAGTGTATTCATCTTTTTGCACTTTGCTGAAGCACCAGTTGTTACTGGCTGAGTGGGTCTGAGCTTACACGGTAAGTGGCTTTCATGCGAATGGAATGTGGTTCTTTACTTTGCTGGTTGGCTGCAGTGGTAAAGGTTAGCTGAAAAAAACAAGTACGAGTGCATCAAAAGCCTTCCTTGTACTGCACTGTAATGTTCTATGTTCTATGTTCTACATTTGGTGCCCTCCATGGGACCTGCCATATTGATCAGGATGCTGCAGCTGGTGATCAGCTTCATTGTCTTCATTGTCATCTGAGGGTGCCTCATGCTCTATTAATCCTCAGCATCCAGCATTATCTCCCTCTGAAGCACCAGGTTGTACAGAGTGCAGCAGACCATCTGGTTGGTCCAGGCACCTGAATCTCATATTGAAGAGACCTATGGTCTGCTTGATGGTGGCTCATGATGAAGCGTTTCTCTGTCTCTGGCCTTTGGTTCCACACTGGTCTCAGCAATCATCTCTTCAATGAGTAATCTTTGCTGGCAACAATCCAACTTTGCAGGCACACATGGAGGGTGTAAAACCTAAGCTCCTGGGAATACAGCAGAATGTAAATGTCTTGATTGCTCCCAGGATAACAGACACAAATCTGCAGGATACGTCAGTGGTGGTCACAGATGAGTTGGACATTGAGGGAGTGGAATCCTTTCCAGTTAATGAAGACTGCTGGCTGCCCTGTGGAAGCCTTGATGGTCATATGCATGGAGCCTATGAGATCTGGAAGATTGCAGCCTCTTCTTCTATCTACATCAGTTCAGAAATTGTTGTACTGGTTCCCCTCCTGAAGAAGGCATGTCACCCAGTTGATGCAGTGATATGTGGCTGATTGGAAAGCGTCCCTGGAATGAACTCAGGGCCACAGTAACCTTTACGGTCACTGCTAACTGATGTTCACTATTGCTGCCCAAGCTCACCTCCTCCACCATCATGGTGCACAGAATGCTCACTTGAAAGATGCAAAGACTTTGACGTCTCTGTTTTTATGATACCTGCAGATAGCTTATCCTTTGTCTGTATACAATAGTCACAGGGTGCCTTCATCGTCATGATGCAGTCTGCTCTGTAGCATTCTGCTGCTTCCACATCATGTGGCTGTGGTTGGCCAGGAGTTGGCAGCTGTTCTGATCCATTCGCCCGAACTTCCCTCCTTTGTGGCTCTCCTCCTCTGGAATGTACAATACCTATGGCACTTGAGCACTGCTGGCTGTCTGGAATATCCTAACATTAGCTGCTGCAATGTTACCCAACCCACCTCTTTCTCAGGCCCCTCTCTAGTGAGGTTGCTGACAGGAGCACGATCCAATCAAGGGGTCTCAACCCAACATAAATGGTTGCCCAACTTCTTTTGAGTAAGAAAAGAACAAAAATCCTCACTCCAGCTGCCCTCCCATTGCCACCTTTTAACAACTGATGAGTTTCCAACTACCCATGTCCCCCATTTGCTTTCTGCTAAAACTGGAGGGGATCATAAAATCAATGCCTATTGCCTCACTAACTGCCTGTCAATTGCTGATTTTGAGAACACAGGCGCCACCCCTTCCAGCTTTCCGTTCTCCACTCATAAAATGATGACGTCGGTGTCCAACCTGACATCATCCCACGCAGTTTTACTGCATCCCCCACCACCTCCATTGCCATGCATTTCACAGGTGGAAAATTCCAGCCTGTGAGGAAACATACACCATCAGAATGTTAATTGCTTTGGTTAGGAATAGATAATAATAATGCCTCTGGCATATAGTTCAAGGTTATACT